>NC_141026.1:58505000-58612500 GCF_052040795.2 Danio rerio
ACAAACTAACCAACTAAATAACCAATCGATCAATCAACCAATCAACCAATCAATCAATCAATCAACCAATCAATCAACCAACCAATCAATCAACCAATCAAAACAACCAACAAACCAACCAACTAAATTAAAAATCAATCAATCAAAATCACCTTGTTATATTTATTTCACAGTAAACTGTAATACATTTCAGTAGTGTTTGTATTTTTTTTTTATTCATATTGCACGCTGACCGCAAACATTAAGCATTCCATTCATACAGCAAATTACATTACAGTACACTTACTCTGCACACTATTACGCTTATCTGAAAGTAGACTTCATTAGCTGATAAACCTGCCTATTTGCTGCATCATCACACCTGTGTGTGTGTGTGTGTGTGTGTGTGTGTGTGTGTGTGTGTGTGTGTGTGTGTGTGTGTGTGTGTGTGTGTGTGTGTGTGTGTGTGTGTGTGTTGAACCAACAAAGAAAAAGAGAAATAATTCAACTGCATCACCTTTATATCAAGGTCTCCAGTGTTAACACAACACAGAAACACCAGATTGACATCACATGCAAGCTTTAGAGAAAAATAGATGATAAATGCATTTAGTTATTGCTGGTTGTGAACATCTAGAGACTCTGCAGTTTACATTGATCAAAGCATTGGCATGAACTGCAGCAGGACACAGATTTCTCGGCCCACGACACATCAGGTTTTCTGAGATCGACACTCATCTAGCAGACTGACCACATCTAGACCCTGTTTACTCCTGCTGTTGTGTTTCGATCGATCAGAGCACGAGTAGACAAGTTTACTTGTGGCACAAAGCCAGATTTACCCTGATCCAGAGCAGCTTTTATTCTGAAATAGAGAGTGCAAACGCAAACTGGACCAATCAGCTTTGAGAACAATTACACATGACTCAGGACATTACTGTATATTGCATAGATTTGTTAGGATAGACAAAAATGCGGGCGGCACAGTGGCTAGCAAGAAGGTCGCTAGTTCAAGTCCCACCTGGGTCACTTGGCATTTTGTGTGGAGTTTGCAAGTTCTCCGACATGTTGGCGTGGACTTCCTCCAGTTGAATGAGTGTGTATGGGTGTTTCCCACTACTGGGTCACAGCTGGAAGGACATGTGCTGCGTAAAACATATGCTGGAATAGTTGGTGGTTTATCCCACTGTGGTGACCCCTGATAAATAAAAGACTAAGCCAACGGAAAATGAATCGAAAAATGGAAAACCCCGGAAAATGAATTTGTTTACATTTATTTCTGTGCATATATCAACATAATTTCCATTTGTAATAAGCATTGATAATAATTTAATTTGGACAAATTTAAAGGTGATTTCCTCAGTACTTTTAAAAACTCTTAGATATTTTTCATAATCCTCAAATATCATCCTATATTCAAACAAACCAGAGAGCAAAAGAAAGTGTTTTTATACAGCTTTCTGATTATAAAAACAACTCAGTTTCCACAAATCTAGTCACTTTCCGTCCCTGTTAAATAAAAAAATTCAGCAAGCAAAGAGTTTTATGAAGCTAATAATTTATTGTATTTACATGTTTGCTTTATATTACATATTCAAATGGTTTAGAATATATATATATATATATATATATATATATATATATATATATATATATATATATATATATATATATATACACACATACATACACATACCAGAGATTGCGACTCTGTACTGACAGATGTACTGATGTGTGTGTGTGTGTGTGTGTGTATACATATATATATATATGTGTGTGTGTGTGTGTGTGTGTGTATGTATATATGTATATATATATATATATATATATATATATATATATATATATATATATATGTATATGTATATATATATATATATATATATATATATATATATGTATATATATATATATATATATATATATATATATATATATATATATATATATATATATATATATATATATATATATTAGGGATGTAACGGTATTGTAAATACCGTCATACCGCAATATTAATTTTTTCCGATATTACCGTAGTCGCATGACTCGGTAAAACTATAGGTCTTCTGAGAAAATTTGCTCAGGCGAATGAAGCGAACGGGAGGTAGCGAAAACTACAATTCCCATCAGCCCAGGCTTGGCCATAATCCCTTGCGGTCTGTTGTCGCTACAGATCCAGTAATGCGGAAATGGAGTGTGCTGCTAGAAGCGGGGATCAAAAAGAGCTGGAAAACCCTAAAGCGGGTGTTGTCGCCGCGCGCGTACTGAATAGTGGTGTTGTCGCGCGAGTTCTTATCAGCTGTGTTGTCACGCGAGTTCTGTAAAGCGGGGACGGAGGGTGTGCCGCGTCGCGTGGGCACTTTTGATCATTTTAGAAGGGAACTTTCTATCCAAGACTAAAAAGGGCATGTGCACTGCACAGGTTGAGCACTGTGTGTGCACGTGCCTGCAAGTTGGGGAATACGACTAATCAGTCATGGGGACTGCAGAAACACAGCACACTGTTCAGATTGATGCAGACATGAGATCTCTATCTCACTCATGGTTTGTCCTCTCAAGTGGGGGAAAGACAATGCACAACGTTCCCCATTGCTAACAACCTGGGCCAAGTCATATCGCTCTGTCCCAGAAACCTCAGTCCCAAATGAGAGGGTTTTTTTCTGTTGCAGGGGACATTGTAAATACCCAGAGATACCAGCTTTTACCAGATTATATTTATATGATAATTTTCCTTTAAACCCATCTCTATCTAAGTGAGTGAGTGATTAAATGTTAAATGTGATGAGTTTTCAACACTACTATATTGAAACTTAATTTTTTTTACATGGTTTAATATTTTTTTGTTATTAAAATTGAAGTTCCTGTTTCAAAGCTTACAGATAGATGACTAATTTGTATGTCATTGACACTTTTGACACTTTTTTGGAGTATTTTCATTAGTTTTGTTTTTTCCTGTAAATGATTCAATAAATACCGTACCGTGACATTCATACCGAGGTATTACCGTACCGTGAAATTCTGATACCGTTACATCCCTAATATATATATATATATATATATATATATATATATATATATATATATATATATATATATATATATATATATATATAATACTTTGGTTGGTCATAATATTTCACAATTTTCTAACAAATAACAACAACAACAACAAAAAAATTACAGAAACATTTTTGCCTGAAAGCATGCTGCAAAACCCAGTAAAACAGAATCTCATCTGGATGAGGTTAAGTGATTAACTAATGAAACCTTATTGTAATCTGTGACCAAAAAATTATCTTAAACATGAATTAACTGCTTATTTAAACACTCTAACCATAACCCCATCCTTCAAAACATTTGCAGAAACATTTTTGCTCACAATAGCAGACCAGAAAGCAGGTCGAAAGATGCTGGAAATCCAATAAAGCGGAATCTCTTCTGGATGAAGTTAAGTGGAATAAGTCGCTCTATTAGAGTATGAAAATGTCTTGAGATTACAAATACCAGCCGTCGGCGCAGGTGTAAAGGAGCTTGTTGTTATGCACGATGATACAAACGATAATAACAGCTGCGAACGGCGAAACAACTGAAGACAGAACAAATCAATATAAATCAAGGAAACAATAGGATTAGCGTCAAACACGGCGAAGGCAAAGTTTTGTGTTTATTTATCAGCTGGGACCTTTTTACGAGGCCAATGTTATCGTCGCATTTCCATAAAGCAGCAGGCAGGCTTTTGTGCCGTGACACAAAAGGTTGATTGATTGCCTAGAGATTTTTTTAGTCATTACACAATGAGTGTTTCACGCTAAAAAAAACACTACACACAACAAAACACACTTGCCACGACGGTTGGAAATAATGAAACGCCCTTGGACGACACGTAGCCTTCGTTAACCGTGACCAGAGTTAAGGGCAAATGCTGACATTATGGATGGATCAGCATATAATAAAGCCTTTACTATCCTGCAGAAGGGTGTTGATGTGCTCTTTTAATGCTGTAATGACCACTAACACATCAGTCCAATTTCTGCACTCACATTTAGGAGTAAGTATAAAAAGGTTGCAGCGAATGTCAGGCATTAAAATACAACAGAGTTAGAAATGCACTTAATATAGTACATTAATAAACATCAGATACTAGATCGGTTCCCTTCTGTGGTCTGTGCTTTTGGTGTTAGTGGGTTTTTAAAAAGCAGTTCGCGAGGTCACAAATATGAATTATGCACGACAAATTATGTTACACTTAATGTAAATATATTACATCTAAAAAATGTATGTATTCACATTATGAGTGTACACTCACCGGCCACTTTATTAGGTACACCTGTTCAACTTCTCGTTAACGCGCATTTCTAATCAGCCAATCACATGGCAGCAACTCAATGCATTTAGGCATGTAGACATAGTCAAGATGATCTGCTGCAGTTCAAACCGAGCATCAGAATGGGGAAGAAAGGGGATTTAAGTGACTTTGAACGTGGCATGGTTGTTGGTGCCAGAAGGGCTGGTCTGAGTATTTAAGAAACTGCTCATCTACTGGGATTTTCACGTACACAGTGGGTATACAGAACATGGTGAGAGAGAATAGAGAGATATCCAGTTAGCTGCAGCTCTGTGGGTGCATTTGCCTGTGTTGATGTCAAAGGTCAGAGGAGAATGGCCAGACTGGTTCCAGCTGATAAAAGGCATCTCTGAACATGTCCAACCTTGAGGCAGATGGTATTTCTGCTGCCACATTCGGATGGTAGAGTCAGAATTTTACATCAACAACATGAAAGCATGGATCTATCCTGCCTTGTATCAACGGTTTAGGCTGGTGATGGTGGTGTAATGGTGTGGGGGAGATTTTCTTGGCACTCTTTGGGCCTATAAGTACCAAATGTGCATTTTGTCAACGCCACAGCCTACTTGAGTATTGTTGCTGACCATGTGCATCCCTTTATGACCACAGTGTACCCATCTTCTGATGGCTACTTCCAGCAGGATAACACACCATGTGATAAAGCGTGAATCATCTCAGACCGGTTTCTTGAACATGACAATGAGTTCACTGTACTCAAATGGCCTCCACAGTCACCAGACTCAATCCAATAGAGCAATTTTGGGATGTGGTGGAACGGGAGCAAAATCTCTGAGGAATTTTCCAGTACCTTGTTGAATCTTTGCCACAAAGTATTAAGGCAGTTCTGAAGGCAAAAGGGGTCCAACCCAGTACTAGTAAGGTGTACCTAATAAAGTGGCCGGCGAGTGTATATATATTTAAAATTTCAGTGCAACTGGATATGCACATGTTGTTTGATAATGTTATTATTAACTTGAGAAAATACAGTTAACTTATAGCAAGCCAAAACATAAAATAAATAAAATAATAATAAAAATATTATTAAATGGCAACGCAATGGCACAGTAGGTAGTGCTGTTGCCTCACAGCAAAAAGGTCACTGGTTGAAGCCTCGGCTGGGTCAGTTGGCATTTCTGTGTGGAGTTTGCATGTTCTCCCTGCATCCGCGAGGGTTTCTTCCGGGTGCTCTGGTTTCCCCCACAGTCTAAAGACATGCGGTACAGGTGAATTGGGTTGGCTAAATTGTCCATAGTGTGTGAGTGTGAAGGAGTGTGTATAGATGTTTTCCAGAGATGGGTTGCGGCTGGAAGGGCATCCGCTGCGTAAAAACGTGCTGGATAAGTTGGTGGTTCATTCTGCTGTGGCGACCCCAGATTAATAAAGGGACTAAGCCGAAATGAAAATTAATGAATTAATAATATTATTAAAAATAAATCTCATCAGCCATATCTATATCATTCGATGACATGTGAAAACCACTATTCATGGATCATAGCTTAAAGCCAAAATACTCAATAATTATCATTTAAAACCTTCAATTCTTATCATTAAAGCAGGTTTTACTCAATTGACATGAAGATATTCTTAAACAATTTCAATTTAAATCTTATTCCCAGAGATGGGTTGCGGCTGGAAGGGCATCTGCTGCGTAAAAGATATGCTGGATAAGTTGGCGGTCCATTCCGCTGTGGGAACCCCTGATTAATAAAGGGACTAAGCCGAAAAGAAATTGAATGAATTTATTTAAAGTAATGCTTTTGTGTGAACTGTCCCTTTAAGATGAGCAGCTAATGAAGACATATTTATTGTCTATTTTTCAGCAGAGTCAAACTTCTTGTCTAAAGTATCTGGCATTTATCTTCACTAATTAGCTTTTTCTGTAGCCCTTGTTATAGTGAAGACATAATTCCACGCAATTACGCTTTAAGTGTCCTGTTACGCCTGACTGTTTGACAATGAATTTTACTCTTACCCAGGAATGAGCAAAAGTTTATCCGTTGCTCTGTTTTCCCCTGTGTTTTTCTTCAGGCTGGTCATTGGGTTTTCTAATCACCAAGAATGCTTCTGAACGCATTGCTTTAGCTCGTGAAAAAATTTGAATTTCACACGTGCACATTGTTCTGACATGATGAATGTTTATTGAATGTGAAGCATTAAATCATATTTATAGAGATCAGTGTGGTGCACAAACACTTTCTGGGCATGGGGAAAAAACAACAAACAAACTGAACAACAAATGAAATTAATTATGTAGGCTAATGAGTGTCTGTGCTTACAACACGTTTCCTTATCCACGAAAGAGAGTGAAAGTGAAAGAAAACAATGAGGAGGCTCATTCTCTCAGTCTCGCACTGCAGAGGGTTCGTTAAACTGTTTTCTCGCTATTGAAGCATTCGGTTTTTCCACTTACAAAGTCTTTCATGTAATTAGCAACTTCGCTATGACGCAATGCAACTGAAACTTAAAGGAATAAATAGATGACTCTCTGATGGGTTTATTCTCAAAACACTCATTCATTAAAAGAATAAGCTCAACCCTGTTAGACCATGCGTCATGGCGTAGAGTGAACTTTTCTGTCCTTAAAAAGCAAATCAAACCACTTTTACTGTCACATCAGCAGCAGCACGTGTGCCATGATGAGTGAAAAGTTTAGGTGCTGGCTCCAGACAGTACAAAATACAGACAGTGCAAATACGACGACAATGTAAAATTGACAGCGATATATACAATGAAACGGTGTCAACATAGTTGTAGGCAGTATTGTTTCAAGTATGGATTGGTTAAACTGCAGAGCATGCTACATATTAATAGCGTGCATTGAGGGTACGGAAGAGTCTGTGTGAGGTGTGTTAAGTGTTCTTCAAGCCTGATAGGAGTGAAGAAGCTTTCCTTCAGTCAGCTGATGCGTGACCGAATACTCCGGAACCGTCTGCCTGAGGGTAGCAGAGTGTATGGCTTGGGTGGCTGGAGTCACTGATAATTCTCTTGGCTTTCCTCATGCACCGCCTGGTGTAAATGTCCTGGAGGGAGGGAAGCTCACCTCCTACTACGCGTCCAGCAGTTCGCACAATCCTATGTAGGTCTTTGCGATTGCTGCTGGTGCTATTTCCATACCAGGTGGTGATACAGCCAGACAGGATGCTCTCCACAGTGCAGGTGTAGAACGAGCGGAGGATGTGGGGGCTCATTCCAAACCTCCTGAGACGCCTGAGGAAGAAGTTGTTGTGCCTTCCTCAGCACTGCGTCTGTGTGGGCAGTCCATGTCAAATCCTCAGCGATGTGGACTCCAAGAAACTTAAAAGTGCTGACTCTCTCCACTGTTGTTTTGATTTGATTTGATTTGAAAGGTTGGAACACCCCTGGGCTAGGTGGTAAAGAATCAAAATAGTAACAATCATGGATCAAAACACAGGAAATCAAACAAGGAAAAATGCTTTGTAATGTTCGTAAGGGAAACAAGACTCAGCAAAGTGTCCGTGAAAGTAAGTAGTAAATATAGTCCATGTATGTAATCAGTGAAGATGAGCTACAGCTATGTCTGTACAAAAGTGAATTATGACACGCCCTTAATGCTTTAGTGTAACCCCACCGGTTCTACTCCACCCAACCCGCTACGAGCTGGGATTGAACCAGCAACCTTCCGCATGGGAGTCAGTTGCTCTACCAAGGAAGCTAAAGACCATAGCCTCTAGCGACTGTCGCTAGAGCACCTTTAGAGGTCAGAGCAGTGAGGTTTACCTGCACAGCATGCACTAGCTGGCCTCTGTTACACTCACCCCCCAAACCTCACTCTCATCCAGGTGACGGCACCAATGTAACCCCGGCGGTCCTACACCACCCAACTTGCTCCGAGCTGGTTTCAAACCGGCGATCTTTCACATGGGAGTCGGTTGCTCTACCAAGGAGGCAAGAGACCATGGCCTCTAGCGTCGGTCACTAGAGCACCTTTAGAGATCAGAGGAGTGAGGTTTACCTGCACAGAACACACTAGCTGGCCTCCGTTACACTCACCCCCTAAACCTCACTCCCATCCGGGTCACGGCACCAATGTAACCCCACCGGTTCTACGCCACCCAACTTGCTCCGAGCTGGGATCGAACCGGCAACCTTCCGCATGGGAGTCGGTTGCTCTACCAAGGAGGCTAAAGATCATGACCCCTCTGTCGCTAGAGCGCCTTTAGAGGTCAGAGGAGTGAGGTTCACCTGCACAGCACGCACTAGCTGGCCTCAGTTACACATGCACGCTGCGCTTTGGACTTTGCGCCTAGACCACTAAAATAGGCCCCTTGATGCGCTTGGGCTCAACCACTTCCACTGGCAGAGCAGTGATAGAGCACAATGCTATTGGCTGTTTTTTAAAGGGGAGGAGCTGCACTGTGTCCAACCCGCTCTTCATGTTTTGCCTGAGATTACATCAAACATCTAATAAAAATGCACATTTCAAACACTTTACAGGACCTTTTTTTGAGGCGTGCTAATCATAAAGCATAACATTCATTCTCCCCCATTTTTTAACAGCGATGGGGAGGAAAATCATCCAATTAGTGACATTTCGCAGTCCAATAACACAGTGAGTGATGGCAAAGTGAACGCACCAAGCTAACCGCGGCCTGTGATGTACTGAGGTGTCTTTGAAAGTGCCGGCGACCCCTGTGAAAGACCTCCGCACCTCATTAAATGCAAATGGAAGAGCATGTCTAATTGTTCCACTCCATTTCTGTCTCTAATTCTGAGCCCAAAAATGATAAAAATCTCTGAACTGGAAACAATTACACTGCCTTTCTGTTATGAAACGATAAGAGCAGGGTGACGATTGGCAAGCCAGGTCCTCGTCTTTTAGTCTCCTTGGGATATAAAAAAAAATAAAGTGCATTCATGCTGAACTTCTGAGAGAATCCTTAAAGATGTTGATGGAATAAAGGGCTGTAATTCTGGAGACACATCTGATGCTGTTTTGTGGAGGCTTCTTTCATTTTCTATCATTTACAGGTGAATATATATACAGTTAAAGTCAGAATTATTAGCCCCCCTTTGATTTTTTTTTCTTTTTTAAATATTTCCCAAATGATGTTTAACAGAGCAAGGAAATTTTTACAGTATGTCTGATAATATTTTTTCTTCTGGAAAGAGTCTTATTTGTTTTATTTCGGCTAGAATAAAAGCAGTTTTTAATTTTTTCATCTCCATTTTAAGGACAAAATTATTAGCCCCTTTAAGGCAAGGCAAGGCAAGTTTATTTATATAGCACATTTCATACACAGTGGCAATTCAAAGTGCTTTACATAAACAGGAAATAAAAAGACAAGTTTAGGAACATAAAATGCAGACAATAAAAATTATTAAAAGCAGATAAAAACAAATTAAAATGAGTTAAAATTTAGGCTATTCATTTTTTCGATAGTCTACAGAACAAAACCATTATCATACAATACCTTGCTTAATTCCCCTAACCTGCCTAGTTAACCTAATTAATCTAGTTAAGCCATTAAATGTCACTTTAAGCTGTATAGAAGTGTCCTGAAAAATATCTAGTCAAATATTATTTACTGTCATCATGGCAAAGATAAAATAAATCAGTTATTGTAAATTAATTATTAAAACTATTATGTTTAGAACATGTGTTGAACATATCTTCTCTCCGTTAAACAGAAATTGGGGAAAAAAATAAACATGGGGGCTAATAATTCAGGGGGGCTAATAATTCTGACTTCAACTGTATATACAGTGAGTACGGAAAGTATATATTTTTTGTTATATTGTAGCCAATACAGCACCCAATATTGACAGAAAAACACAGAATTACTGAAATTTTTTTGCGAATTATTAAAAAGACAACTGAAATATCACATGATCCTACAGTATTTTAGACGCTTCGCTGTCTTTAACTCAGGTGCTGTCCTTTTCTTCAAATCATCCTTGAGATGCTTCTGCACCTTCATTTGAGTCTAGCTGTGTTTGATTGTTATATGCAACCCAGGCTCATTCTGGAAACGTAGTCCCGCGGACATTTCTGGAGACCGCGGAATACGTCCCGGCAGGTACGTACGGCTGTAGTTTTTGTGAATCCGCGAGAGGCCGCTGTTGTGCGCTTTCGCATCTCAGACACCTCTCACGAGTGCAGTTTGCGCCCGCGCTGTTCTCGCGTGAACCCAACAGAGACCACTGTCCGACTGACCGGATGATTAACTGCGCGACCGGCCAATCGGCTGACCCCCCCTCCTCCTTCCCTGAATCCAACCAATTTTACCGATTGACCCGCCCGCCCGCTCACTTCCCTAAACCCGAGCAACAGTTTACAAAAGCCGTCCAAAAAAAGAAAAGCCCTGATTTTTTTCTACCACGTTTTCGGATTTCAACACGTTCTCACCCTGTTACGAAACTCGTTCACTTAATTTTTGGGATTCTGTTTTTGTCTTACCTGATTGCTGGAACCGCTCTTCCTCGTATTCGAAACCGATCACTGTGGTCAACTCCTCTCTGCATCTCAAGCCTGCCAACGTACATGGTGAGCTGAGTGGACAAACGGGTTGCAGCGGGGAAGCCCTCCACAAGGAGGTAAGCAGTCGGCCGGCAAGCGCGAAAGGGAACAGCGTCACACCGCCCCGCAGCGTTCACTTGAAAAAAATAAATGCAGCCGTACGTACCTCCCGGGACGTATTCAGCTGTCTCCAGAAACGTCCGCGGGACTACGTTTTCAGAATGAGCTTGGGTTGGTTATATAGTTATTTATTATGGAACCAAATCCATTTTTTTTCAGAAGATATTCAGTAAAGCATAATTTAATATAACAATAGTTACATAAATAAATACACAATAATACATCTTTTCAGGCATTTCTATATCATTTGATGACATGTAAAGCCTATATTTAAGGATCACAGCTTGATGCCAAAATAATAATTATCAATTGGCAAGCCACCTTCTTGTCTTTTAGGGTGCTTTCCCACTTGGTTCAATCTCCTGGTCCGAACCCAAGTTTAACCGTTTACCCTTGCCACCTTTTTGGCTGGTTTGCATTCACACAGTCTTTTTTTCCTTCTGAATCCCTGTACCCTTGAGTCATCAAGCAAGACACAGCCCACATAGATTAGATAGATTAGATTAGATTCAACTTTATTGTCATTACACAAGTACAATGCAACGAAATGCAGTTTAGGTCTAACCAGCAGTGCAATAGCAACAAGTGCAGGATACAGGAATAAGTTATAAAGTGCAGTTATAGAAAACTATGGTGATATTTACAGATGGATGTACTATGAACATTATATACAGGTTGGATAAGCTATAAACAGATTTACAATATATGAATATATGTGCAGGTTGCTATTAATAATCAGTAGTGTGCAGATAGATAAACATGATTACAAGTGTATATGTAACAATATATGAATATATGTACAGGGATAGATAAACATGATTACAAGTGTATATGTAACAATATATGAATACATGTACAGGGATAGATAAACATGATTACAAGTGTATATGTAACAATATATGAATATATGTACAGGGATAGATAAACATGATTACAAGTGTATATGTTACAATATATGAATATATGTACAGGGATAGATAAACATGATTACAAGTGTATATGTAACAATATATGAATACATGTACAGGTTGCTTTTAATAATCAGTAGTATGCAGATAAATAAGCATGATTACAAGTGTAATGGTGCATTTCCCAAACAACGACATAACTCACGGCTGAATTGTCATAGTGCGATGCATCGTTTGGGAAAAGAACAATGTAGTGACAAGTGTTTCCCAAAACCCGTAGTTTCTCTGTCACAGATCCATTGTTTGAACTACGTTAGTTATAGTGTAAAATGCCCATAATGATGCTCTAAACAGGGTGGAGTAACAACTTCTTTAGAGAAGAACCCCATCATATCTAAGTGCAAATCATATTGTTTTACACACATAAATAAAAAAAAAAAAACAATATTAGTTTTGGTAAAAACATGCCCTCACTTTCCATATTAATTAAAATGTTTGTAAATGGCACATATAGGGCCTGTGCTTCCTTTACAAATATTATCGAGAACATTACATAGTCTATTCTAAAACATGAAATCAAAAAAGCGAACACATATTCTAATATTAATGATATTAAAGATGATGATGATCATGATCATCATGATTATTATTAATATTATTATTGTTATTAAAGATATTGTTCATTTATTTATTTATTTATTTATTTTTTAAAATTCTACTTTTACAACGACACATTCAAACCACTGCAGAAATGTTTTAACCAGCAGGCCCATGTCATATACAGTACAGAAACTTAATAAATAATCTACTATAAATTAAAAGCATTAAATTATGCTGTGTTTTTGGTTTTTCGCTTTTAAATAATAGGTCACCAACAGCTTTTGTCATGAGGCACAGCTGTGTTCAAAATTACATAATTTAAACTTAGATATTATTCGAATGTTTTTAAAGTGCACTGCGAGGCGAGCGCAAATGTAAACATGAAGATCGCTAAAACTGAACTGTAAAAATAGTTGAAAAGCAAATTACACCTAAGAGAGATGACTTTAATGCTTTATTTAAAAAAGAATATTCAAAGTTTAAATGTTAGAATGTTATAAATGAACAGGGCATAGGGAGGATTACTGGGAATAGAACACAGCCAGGAACCATGTTTCTAATGACAACTCTAGAGGTGTAGTTGCAAGTGTAAAAATTTGTGATGCAGTTTGCAAATATTCGATGGAACAACTTCGCCCTCAATCCCCGGGTCTGAATGCAGACTCAGTGCAGCAGGTCTCTTGCCCTGCTTATTCCAAACATTAGCCCTGCTGGTAATCTGGAGGATTCAGGCAAACATAGCAGCATGGCGATGTGTCTAAATGTGAACGAACTCCTGATAAAAGACAACGTCCCCTATTCTCTAATTCTCGTAATTCTCTCCTGACAAAAATGCTTGCTGCACACAAACAGCTTTGCTATATCAGCCCTGACAGCACCGCGGGGAAAAACATGCAACAAACCTTTATAGATTATGGAAGCAAACACATACAACCCTTTATGAACGGCTAAATACTGCGTGCCGTGAGGTCCTGATGTGGTCTCACCCAGTCCTCAACATAGGGTCACAGTTTAGCAGGTTTGCCTTGCCTTCGGAAAGCACATGCAGTCATGAATAATTAAGAAGCAGACTCTTCTCATAGGATAAAAAACTCCGCTATGAATAATAATGAGAAACCGATGCGTCATCACTCAACTTGCAGGTTTGTGCTACGTCACCACTTTTGATCCGCCCCAAAAATTAAACCCAGAATATTAAATTAGCTGACAAAAGCTCAAAACTATCCAGTTTTCCCCACAATTAAAGCTGACATGTGCTAACAATGTCTTTAGTGATGCTCCGCACACACAAATCTGTTTAAATCTCAAAAAAAAAAGTACTCAAGGGTTTCTTGAACCTTTAAAGATGTTGCTGATGGAATAAAGGGCTGTAATTCTGGAGACACATCTGGCAGTGTTTTGTGGAGGCTTCTATGGTTTTTCATTGGGGTTGTACAGGTGAAACCGGCCCTCTGTGGGGCCCGAGGGCATGTTGACAATGCCTTAAAGGCTCTCTCTGCAGTGCAAATCAAATCCTTCGCAATCCCTCAAGGTTGGAGATTGTGGCACGTGGATATATGCGGACAGCCGGTGCTCTTCTCTGCTTCTTCATCTCTCCATCTGCCTTTCTTCTCACAAATGCACTTCAGCTCAGTATCCACTGGCTGTCACATCCGTTTTGAGGGCAAAAACAATGATAGCTTTGTGTGAGAGACCCAAAGTTCAATTGTTTTCTGATAATATTCGGCGGTCGAAGCTCTGAATTGGAGAAAAGCCGGTGTGACTGTCACGTCTGATGCGGGAACGCTGTGGAATTTTGTGTTTCCTGTTGCCAAACATCAATTCTTGATGCAATGTCAATGGGGCGATATTTAAAAAACATACATATCGTTTGTTTTTTTACTTATGCAAAGATATCAGTGTATAGACTACAGTGGCGGTTCGATGAGCAAGACCATCAGAAACTAGTTACCTTTCTTTTCTGTCATCCAGTCCTGCAGCGCTGCTTTACCAACTGATTGGGAAAAACTGCACGTAAAAAAAATGTGCTCTATGACCAGAAACAAGTGTAAATGTTTTATAGGACTTGGTAAAATTTAAAAACAAAAATTTTAAATGTAGAACTTTATTAGAAGGACATTTAATTAATTAAAAGCACAGGATCGAATGCTGGACAAATTTGTTAGTATAATGAACCACGATAGTCATCCCCTTTTTAATGCAGTCCAAGCGTGTGCAAGCTCTTTCAGTACTACATTAATTCAACCCCGGTGCTACAGAGAAAGATACAGGAAGTCTTTTTTACCAACAGTGATCAGATTGTATAACCAAAGTCATACCAGATGAATTGTGCTGAACTTGATTTAGATATTAGATATGTACAAGTGTTTACTCGTTGTTTTTGGAACCAAGGTGTGCAGTATGAAATGTAATCTTATTATTGTTTTTATATGTATGTAACATATTTATCTATTTATAGTATGGAGAGCTCTGCTGTGACATGTGAATTTCCCTCCGGGGATTAATAAAGTCAAACTAACTAACTAACTAAATCATTATTATTTTGCTTTGGGGAGAATCAGTGGAGACATCCCAGTAGATATCCGGTTTCTGAAATACTCGGACCAGCCAGTCAAGTACTAACAACCATGCCACGTTCAAAGTCACTTAAATCCTCTTTCTTCCCCATTCTGATGCTCGCTTTGAGCTGCAGCAGATCGTCTTGATCATATCTACAAGCCTAAATGCATTGAGCTGCTGCCATTTGATTGGCTGATTAGAAATTTGCGAGCAGTTGGACAGGTGTACCTAATAAAGTGGCCGGTGATTGTATACAAATTATACTACTATATTAACACCTGTCAACCCACCAAATGCGGGTAGATCAAGCTGTGGTGGGATATTCCTGGTTTATACTACTGCGTCAAGTGATTGGCATGACCCACGGCGCATGCAACGCGCATAGCTGTGCATTCACACCCCTGTGCGCTGTTTCTGTTCCTCTGCAATAACACTTCCGGAACACTAGCAGGCAGTAGGTGTTTAAGTTCCTCTGTGTCGAGTTTCTTTGCAGGTGTTTTAATTTTTCTGAACGCTTCTTTAATGTACAAGTGGTTTAATCTAGCTTATTTTGAGGCAGGAACCGGCGGACGTGCGAAAACTTTAATCATGAGGTAAACACAAAACAAAACTTTCCATCCGGAGCTCCTTCACTGGACTTAGCACTTGTAAACATTCACTCCATCAGGCTCTACTCTCGCTCCCGCCCATATTCATCAGCGCTATCAAGCCGACCAATTACAGAGCTTGCGCTACAAGTCGTTGCGGCGTGTAGCTACATTTTTTACAAGGTGCGCGTCAGCGACGACGATGGCCATGGCTATGCGCCGTAGCATACACATCCGCTTGACGCAAAAGTATAAATCGTGCTTTAGACAGACACTTTCACTAGCCACTTTGGCTGGTTAAAAATAATGTTTAAATCGTAGTTTTCTCAAAAGCAGGGTTCGACAATCAAGATGGCCCAATATTCGTGCAAATGTGATCTTAGAATCGAGAAGCAGCAGGACTGACAAAAGTAATTTTGCTTGCGCCAATAAAAGAAAGCAGGTGAATACCAAATGAGGACGATCACTCGTGGTAACAGGTTTACTTGCGCGAAACAACCGTACCTAGAGAGGAACAACTGGTGCGTTCAGTTCTTTTTGAAATAGACTTTACAAAAAGCGATGATCGTGTACCCACATTCCTGCTGCTTTCAAGAGATTAGGAGTAAAAAAAAAACAAAATACATATATATATATATATATATATATATATATATATATATATATATATATATATATATATATATATATATGGTTACACTTTACAATAAGGTTCAATAGTTAATGTTAATTAATGCATTTACTAACAAGAACAAACAATGAACAATACATTTACTACTGTATTTGTTCATGTTAGTTAATGTTAGTTAATGAAAATACAGTAATTCATTGTTAGTTCATGTTAACTCATGGTGCATTAACTAATGTTAACAAGCATGGACTTGAATGTTAATAATGCATTAGTAAATGTTCAATTATGATTAATAAATGCTGTACATGTGTTGTTCATGATTAGTTCATGTTAGTAAATGCATTAACTAATGAACCTTATTGTAAAGTGTTACCATATATATATATATATATATATATATATATATATATATATATATATATATATATATCTTTTTGCAGGGGCGGATAGCGGACTGGATATAGTGTGGAGAAGTGCGATGCTTATGAAAAGGTTAGGGGTGTTAGGGTTCATGGCAGGTTAGAATCATTGTTGCAGGCCAGATACACTGTCAGGCCACCAGGAAATGTCCCGGTGCTCCCTATGGCCAGTCGACCCCTGTCCTTTTGTAAGCCGCAGCAGACTCTACTTTCACTTTAATTATTCTTTGAACAGATTATTAAGATGCGCAACATTAACTGTGCATGTGATCATCCTTTCATGATCACACACAGTGTGAGTTTTTTTACCTGCTTTCTTTTTCTTACAGATATTTTGATTAATATTGTTTAATTATCAGTTTTTTTTTTACAATAACATTGCTTTAATATGAGATTAACTCCCCTTAACTGATGATCTGAGACATTTAGCCAGGACAGATAAATTTGGTAAATCCCTAATTTTGAGCCCTGAAAAGTTATGTTAAATAAAAACTAATCGCAATGCGACACAACCCATTCGCCCATGCACATTGAGCAAGCTCATACACAACACACACAAAAGGTGAAATGAATGAGGAGGCATGTGGACATAACACAAAATATAAATCAAGTCATTTTAGCATGTCAAAGCCAAATTTATGCGTACAAAATATATTTTTCAAAAAAAGTAATGAATTGCACTCATCAAGTAATAGCTTCGTACTGTTTTCTTTTTTGCTTTTACATTCTTCGGGTGATTAAAAACATAAACGTTTCAGTACAATGCCTTCCTTAGTGTGGTAGTGATGGGTCATTCATGAACGATTCATTCTTTTTGAACGAATCTTCAATATGACTCGGGAACTACGAGTCCTCTCAGGGAGTGATTCGTTCATCCGCGCGTGCGCACATTTGTGCAGGTGGTATCGTTAATTTCAAGTCTTCATCACATTGGCAGAAGCCAATCATATGCGTTAAGAGCCGGAAAAAGAATTGATCCGCTCATCTCTCGAGTCCTCTATCGGGTCTGAGTCACTCGTTCATCATGGGCCAAACATACGCGTTTAGAGCTGGAAAAAAAATTGAACCGTTCATCTCTCGAGTCCTCGGGTTTGAGTCATTTTCTCACGTGATGAGCGAACGATCATCGCTCCTATCGGCTTAGACTGTGCATTGATTAAGATTATATGTGACTGTCAGTGTAATGTGAATGAACCCCTGACATTTGAAGACATGAAGAGGTGAGCTGAGCAAACAGACAACAATACCTTCATAGACAAAAGAGCAGGTAAACATTCAAATATTATTTTCTCCTTGTTATATTCTACTTTTGACTTATTTGTCGTGCAATCAACCTTTTGGGTTAATTGTAGATGTGTTCGGAAGCAATTCGTAACATTATAATAATATTTTGGCAAATTGAACCAAATGAACGAAATGACTCGAAAAAAGATTCGTTCATCTTGATGAACGAGACTCAAAGTTCCGAGTCAGTAAAATGATCCGAACTTCCCATCACTACAGTGTGGGAGAAAGATTTTTTTTAATTACCCGAAGAATGTAAAAAGAAAAAAGAAAAACAGTACGAAGCAATCACTTGATGAGTGCGAATTATTCCCTTTTTGAATAATAGCATTGACAATATTGACGCACTAAATAAGTTTCTTTAAACACTGCAAGGGCGCAGGGAAAACTTCATTACTCTACGCAGTTAAAATGATCTTTTTCCAACAATACAATTGTGGCTAGTGAAAAAGGCAAATGGCTAGTAATGTTGGAAATCTACTAGCCACAGTGGCTGGTGATCAAAAAAGGTAATGTCAAGCCCTGACTACAATCCACAACATTTTTCTGCAATTACGACTAAAGTAAACCACAGTATTTATTACAGTTGATCAGTTTGCGATGGTAAATACGACAGTATGCTGTAGCAGTCATTAACAAAGGGTTGCACCTACTCAAATAAATACAGTATAAAACACTTTATTATGGCTCAATATATTATATTATATTTTCTCTTTTTCTGGCCATTCTCTGCAAACCCTAAAGATGGTTGTGCGTGAAAATCCCAGTAGATCAGCAGTTTCTGAAATGCTCAGACCAGCCAACAATCATACCACGTTCAAAGTCTCTTAAATCCCCTTTCTTCTCCATTATGGTGCTCGGTTTGAGCTGCAGCAGATCGTCTTGACCATAGCTGCATCCCAAATCGCATACTTATGCACTATTCTGCGCCATTTTGTAGTATAAATAGTGTAAGTAGTGTGTTGAAAACTCTAAAAATCATAAGTGCTCTTTAATTACCCGGATGATGCACTCATTCAGCCGGTAAAATGTAGTGTGTAATGATGGACACTTCACGCACTTAACGACTGCAAGTTTGCTCACGTAGCGGAAGGGGCGGAGCTATCGGGCGCACATGTTGGAAAACTTTATTTATTTTGGATGGTGAAAGCAAAATTCTCCTACGAGAGTGATTATAGCGCCTCCCGATGGTGAATGTGGTTATACTCACGGCAGGTATTATTTGATAACTCGGTCGTTTATTTCACTGATTTGGCAACCGTCAAACGTCATCAGGGAAACGGTTTAAATTTCCGCTTAGTAAAAAAACATTAGTGTGCCATATGGGACAACACTACATACATATACTATCCTGTTAAGTGTGTAAGTGCATAAGTACATAGTGCATGAATGTATAGTGTGCCATTTAAAACGCAGCTCAAGTCTACATGCCTAAATGCATAGAGCTGCTGTCATGCGATTGGCTGATTAGAAATTTGCGCTAACGAGCAGTTGGACAATCAGTCAATAATCAATAATCAAGACTGGCAGAAAAGATCTTGCCTGTGGTTGCACAGAACCACAGTTCAATACATCATAGTAAAAATACAAGATATTGTGGTGCTAAATCAACATCAGCAAACAGTTCGAGGCAACATGATGGTGACTAAATAAACCCGCATTTACATTTTGGTTGACCTGTTCAGTTAAAAGTTCAGCAGAGGTCTGATTATTAGTCTGCATTATTGATTTTCCGAGAACTGGTCTCGCACCAAAAGCGGAAAGATGTAAAAAACTTGATCCGAAGCCAAACTCCTCTTCCAACAGCGCCAGATTCCAGCAAGTCAGCTCCCGCCACAGTCCTCCACATAATGGGCTGATAATCCATCTGTTTGGATCCTCTCGAGTGACTTCCAGTTGAAAACAAAGAGTTAACCCTGATTGCCACTCTCAGATGAGTTCACAGCCATAAAAAAAAGCGCCATCCTCTGCCTTCAGTCTCCATTCTTCACACCGGTCGGTCCAGGGGTTTCATGGCCGAGCAGAGATGCTTTTGGCAGTTTTCCCGGAGTGAAGCCAATTGAGGATTGATTTAGATTCTGGGTGCGAGAGAGAGAGAGAGGCTATCTATGAAGATATTCTATTCCCTTTGTGGAGGCTTTTTCCAGCTCTGGAGATGCGTTGTACCCACAGACGTGCCTCTGAAAGTCGGCATCCCGGCCCCTCGGCAACCCAACCAGCGCTCGCAAAGGTCACGCCGAGCCAAAGGCCGTTTCGGAGGTTTATGCAGAATATCAATGCTGCGGCTGCATGGCAAAGCTTCTGTGAGTGGGCTGAAGCATTTGGGTTGTGGAAATGAAAAGTTAAGTTTAGTGTGGGACTTCTGTGGCTGCAACATTTCTACATTCGCTAATATAAGGGGAGGAATGGTCGGCAATGCATTGTCAGTGCTTATAGATGCATTTAAGTCCTATATGGAATTAGGCATGCAACAATTAACCAGTTTCACTATTAACGGCATTCTAATTCATCACGGTTAATTAATCGTAAAGGCTTCTCAACACCGCATTTCTGCACGAAACAAAAGTGCAGCAACTAAAAGTTATGCCAACTGTGCACTAGTTTGCAGTGTTGGGCAGGCTACTTGAAAAATGTAGTGAGCTAAGCTATTAGCTACTCTACTTAACATGTAGCTTAACTACACTAAAAGCTACCCCCTGGGAAATGTAGCAAGCTAAGCTAATAGCTACATGGCAAAAGTAGCTTAGCTACATCCAAGCTATTTTTGCCATTTTTATTTTGAAATCGAAGCAACTTAAATCCAAGTCAATCATATCTTAGTGATCAATAAAACTGTAAATCAAACATATGAGGCATAATAGTACAGTTCAGTTATTTACTGTAAATAATAGTAATGGGATTTTTTTGGAATATATATATATATATATATGGGCGAGGCAGTGGCGCAGTAGGTAGTGCACAGCAAGAAGGTCGCTGGGTTGCTGGTTCGAACCTCGGCTCAGTTGGCGTTTCTGTGTGGAGTTTGCATGTTCTCCCTGCCTTCGCGTGGGTTTCCTCCGGGTGCTCCGGTTGCCCCCAGAGTCCAAAGACATGCGGTACAGGTGAATTGGGTAGGCTAAATTGTCTGTAGTGTATGAGTGTGTGTGTGTAAATGTGTGTGTGGATGTTTCCCAAAGATGGGTTGCGGCTGGAAGGGCATCCGCTGCGTAAAAACTTGCTGGATAAGTTGGCGGTTCATTCCGCTGTGGCGACCCCGGATTAATAAAGGGACTAAGCCGACAAGAAAATGAATGAAGTTTTGTATTTTTTTTTATTATTATCTGTTTTCTAGGGAAGTTTGATCTAATTTATATGTTATTTTATATATGTTATAATTTATATGTTGTTGTTATTATTATTATTATGTTATTTTTGCTCCTTATTTCTGTAAATAAATTGTATTTTCTTGTTAATTCTCAGTGGTTGTGTTTTTGGTGTATATTTTGGGAAGAGAGAGCACGGGGGCACCAGGGATTATATTTTTATTCCCTGTTATTTTGTTCTGTTTTGGTTAAACCTCTTTTTGATTAAAGATTTTTAATTTAGTTCATAAAATAGAAGAAATAGCTCCAACAGTGTATGAGTGTGCATGGATGTTTCCCAGTGATGGGTTGCAGCTGGAAGAGCATCCGCTGTGTAAAACATATGCTGGATAAGTTGGTGGTTCATTCTGCTGTGGCGACCGCTGATTAATAAAGGAAATAAGCCGAAAAGAAAATGAATGAATGACTTAAACACACCTCAAATATCAGAAACCAAATTCTTCAGTCAAACATCTCACTATGAACACATTTCATGCCATTTTCTCATCTGAGCTGCTCTTGATCTTCATGTGATGGCTGTGTGTATGGACTGACTCATTCTTTTTCTCCTTTCCAGTCTTGTTGTTTAATGAAAAACTAAGCTATTTTTGAAGTCTTCTGAAGGCCTGCAACAGGTGATGAAGATCAGGCTGGACGTCAATAACATCAAATGTCACTGGCTCTCCAGCGTCTCATAACCAAATGTCAAGACATCAGATGCACCATATCAGTGGCGGAAAAAGTGCTGAAAAATCAATCCATACTGAAGTAAAATACCATTACGTGCCAAAAAAGTAGTGTAAGTAGAGTAAAAGTATCTGTTCTAAACACTAAATAAAAGTAGCCTGTACAAAAGTATGCAAGAGTAGTGGCTATTACACTAGGAAAATGATACACTGCAAATAAAAAAAATGCAGCCATTTTATTTTAAGGGGGCTTATAAGTGCAATTATTTACTACAAATTTTAAATATGAGATTAATTTAAGGTAACAACACGTTACATTGATATATGCTACTTTAATAAGCCTACAGAAAGCAGGTTGATGCGTTAACATGTGAAGCGAATCTGTGAAACCAAAGACACAAGAACCATGCTGTGCCAATGTTATGATCACCAGTGATCGAGCAGTTGCAGATCACTGGAGAACTACAATTTGGCCACTGAACTACAACTCCCAGAACTCTTTGCACTCATCAACTCCTGCCACAGCTGACAACAATCTGGACACTGACCCACACACACTGCTGAAGATTGTTATTGAACGATTACATGAACTATATACACTCACCGGCCACTTTATTAAGTACACCTTGCTAGTACGAGGTTGGAGCAGCTTTTGCCTTCAGAACTGCCTTAATCCTTCGTGGCATAGATTCAACAAGGTACTGGAAATATTCCTCAGACATTTTTTCCTATATTGACATGATAGCATCATGCAGTTGTTGCAGATTCGTTGGCTGCACATCCATGATGCCAATCTCCCGTTACACCAAATTCCAAAGGTGCTCTATTGGATTGAGATCTGGTGACTATGGAGGCCATTTGAGTACTCATTGTCATGTTCAAGAAACCAGTCTATTAGAAAGCTGAGTTGACAAGCAGTTCGACAGGTGTACCGAATAAAGTGGACGGTTATTGTATACCGCTCAATTTTACAGACACTTGGCTGAGTCTTGTTTTTCTGTACGCATTAAAAAGCTTGTTTCACTGCCTGTCCTGACCATTTGCCTGTTTCTGACTGCGTATTTTGGATTACCTTAACTGTATGCTACCAGTTTATCCACCAAACTGCATTTGGATCCTCAACTCCATTGTACCCCAACTTATAACAGTCATTATGTTTACACTAAGGTTATGATCTTTGACCCCTGACTAACAAGCTACTAGGCCACAAAACAAGCTCCTGAGAGAATGCATGCAATTTGTGCATGTGTTTGAAAACGTAACATTCTGTAGTGTATTGAGGGACATCATTATCATCATCATTATCATCAATATCATCATCATCATCAGTCTCTCACTCATTATGAGTGATGATTTTGTGTGTTTTTGGGCACTTTTAATGTGTCCACACTTTAATATTTATAATGTAATCGCTTCACAATCATGAATAGGGGTCTCTTCACACCATCAGTGTGCAGCATCCACTTGGATGATGTGACGGCAGTCACAGGACAACGGTGCCAGTGCACTCACCACACACCTGGTGGAGTGGAGAGACAGTGATACAGCCAATTTAGTGGATGGGGATGATTTGGAGGCCATGATAGGTAAGGGCTAATAGAGGGAATTTGACTAGGACACCGGGGTCGTACCCCTACTGTTTACGAGATGTGCCATGGGATTTTTAATGACCACAGAGAGTCAGGACCTCAGTTTAACGTCTCATCTAAAAGACGGCTCTCACTGACAATATAGTGTCCCCTTCAGTTTACTAGGGCATTAGGATTTACAAAGACTACAGGTTGAGTGCCCCCCAGCTGGTACCATTTCCAACAGCAACCTAGTGGTCTCCCATCCTAGTACTGACCAGGCTCAGCCCTGCTCAGCTTCGGTGAGTAACCAGCCTTAAGCTGCAATTTGCTGTATTTATGAAGCATTTTGAGGTCGGTCTGTCTGATGTGATTTTTCTATGCGTGATTTGATTGAACAGGAATCACAGGATTAATTATGCTATTAATCAAACACCATAGACAAGAAAAAAATAAACATAATAGAAAAATAGCACAGCAAAAGTACTAAGACTAAAATGTACTGTAAAAAGCAATTATTCATGCATTCATTCATTCATTTTTGTTCAGCTCAGTCCCTTATTTATTAAGAGATTAAATAGTGCAATGAACCGCCAACTATACCAGCAGATGTTTTACGGAGTGGATGCCCTTCCAGCCGCAACCCAGTACTGGGAAACACCCATAGACTCAGATTCAGACACACATGCACTATACGGCCAATTTAGTTTATTCAATTTCCCATTAGCGCATGTGTTTGGACTGTGGGGGAAACCGGAGCACCTGAAGGAAACCCACGCCAACACAGGGAGAACATGCAAACTCCACAGTCAGCTGACACAGTTGGGACTCGAATCAGCAAACTTCTCGCTTTGAGGTAACTAATCACTTTTTACAATGTACACACTTTCAAAACTACTTCATAAAGTACAATTCCTAAGGGAAAACTACGGTGGCCGGGAAGTGCAAAACAACATTACAAAGTGGGAAACACTTTTACAAAGCTCGAGACAAATTTACATTTTGGAAAACATTTTTACCTATCATCAGACACAATTACATAGGAAAAACAATTTTACCAGGGATGAAGCAAATTTACATTTTAGAAAAGAAATTAACAAGATGCAAAACAATTGTAAAGTTGTATCTGGATTTGAAAAAATGTTTTCTAAAATTCCATAGTGATTTAAGTATTTGTAATACATTACATCATACTACTGGTCCCCATATATGTATTTGAGAGCTGCTGCAGAAGTGAAAAATTATATAATCTGATGTCCAAAATCTTAAATAATGTGCAAAAGTCAAATGGAGTTCTTTCATAACACTTTTTGTGTGTGTGTGTGTGCTTTACCAAAGTGGTCACTGTGACCTGCTGTTGCATAGAAACAAGGTTTTTGGAGGGGGAAAAAAATGCCTTTATGTTTCAGAGAAAGAAAAATAACCGCATATTGGGTTTGGAACAACATGAAATGAGCAAATGACGGCAATTTTCATCTCTGGGTGAGCTCGTTCTCTAAAGACGACTTTAAGCAGCACTTTACTCATGTTTGCTTCGTCAGAACACAATTTCAGCATTATAAATGAACTTAATCTCACACAGAGCACGAACAGCGGAGTGTCACAGTGACAAATCTCTGGTTAAATGTTAGAGCTATAGAAGAGCAGTCATGTTGACCTCTTTCAATTTTGCAACGTAATAAATTTGTTAAAACTAATAACTGCATGTAAAAAGCACATAACTGATGTTCTTCCACCATTGCTATTTTAGGCGACTTTTCCCATTCATGGTAGTGACGGTTTTTAACTGTGCATGGGAATACATACACTGTAAAAATGCTCCGTACAATTCTTACATGTTGTTACACAAATGTTTTAAGTTAACTTCATTGTTTTTGCAAATTTAAGTGGATTTAATTTAAAACAATTAGTATCTGCCATATTATTGTCAGATAAAAATGACTGATCATCCATGATGACTGATTGAAAACTGTTCAGTCTATTATATTGAATGGCGATCGGAAACAATGCTCCCCATTCGGCCGTCTCAATAGGGTATATGCCGAAGCATGCTAGTAGGACTTTTAATTTGACAGTAACCTGGGTTAAGCGCTTCCGGCGAACTGAATGCGTTTAAGGTCTGTTTTTTTTTAAAAATCAGCGATCTCCACTAGCTGAGTGATGTTCGATTTAAAGTGGGCCTCAGATTGTACAAGAAGCACTGCATTAAATTACATGTTCCCCCGCCATGTCTTTATAAAATGAGCATTTATTTTACCCCAGTATATTCAATGGAGCTTCTGCACTAGCCTGCCGATTCTGACGGGTGTGTGCGAGTAAATGGCTTTTTCTCCCGTTTTACGCTTGAGCAACTAAATAAATGCCAAAGTTTATTTAACTGAATGTATTTTAATAACATTACAACATCGATGCTGTAAAAGGAACCGTATAAAATGGAAAAAAGTTCACAATAACAGGTCACTGGAAGTTTATCAGCATGGGAACACCACTAGCTCGGCATATACCCCATCGCAATATTTTTTAAATAAAGTAAACACTACTGTTTATTGTGTACAATATTTATTAACCATATATATTAAAATATATCGATGACGATGTTCAAAAAGACGTTAAAAACATTAACATCCGTCGTAACCATATATGGTTTGCCTAGATTGTGTGTGCCAGATTGTGTGTGCCTAAAATGTGTGTGGTTCTGTGGGCCGTCAGCTGGATATTATTGGCAAAGTAATGGCAACCACAGCTGCTGGTTTTTTACCGTAAATTAAATTTTTACAGTTTAGGGACCATACAGTACATTACAGCTAAATGCAGATATAAATTTGAAGTAGTACTATATTATATTGATTTCTTTGTAAAATAAAAACAAACCTCAGGATGTAATCACTGATAAAAAATGGTGACCTGTACCTGGTCGTAGAGTATAAGTGTGAATGTGGGAGTGTATGGGTGTTTTCCAATACGAGGTTGCAGCTAGAAGGGCATCCGCTGTGTAAAACACATGCTGGATAAGTTGGCGGTTCATTCTGCTGTGGTGAACGCTGATGAATAAAGGGACTAAGCCAAAGGAAATTGAAAAGAAATATTATAATCTTCATTGCTGAACCTCGTCCAAGATATGAATGACTGAAATGGCCGCTCTACTAGTTCTAGTGTTAAAAAGCTTCTTCTTGTCCCTGATGATCAAGACATCTCTAATAGAGACCCCAGGAGAATGAAAGGCCAGAATTCGGCATGTCAGAAGCGACGGTCCGCCTGCAGGCTCAAAGAGACGTCGCCATCTGAACTGTGCCAATATTTCACCTCCTTCAATGAAGAAGAATCTAATCACAACAGAGATATGGATCCTATTGATCGTCTGTCAGCCGCTGTCGTCTTCATCCTGTCATGTTGCCATGGCGGCAGACGTGATGCGATCTGAGAGACACGACTGACCGCAGATGCTTTCATATATTAGCAGAGCCCGCGGCAGTGGACACACTTTTACAGCAGTGGACTTTCAGTACAGACGCAGACCTTCTGAATGCAGCCTGTTCCAACATCACCTGGAGGAACGGTGGGGCATGCTGAGACACTACTGTAGTGTATATGGGGGAAGTGTCCCAATTGGAAATTTAGGTTATATTATGTACAGTTCTTCAAGGTATAATTATTAGCCCTCTTGTGAAATATATGTATCTTTTAAATTTTGCTCAAGTGAGCAAGGAAATTTTCATTGTATTTCATATAATACTTTTTTTTTCTGAAGAAAGTCTTATTTGTTTTATTTTGGGTAAAATAAAAGCAGATTTTAAGCCTTTTTGGCTTTAGATCTGTCATGACTGTCAGTAACCACCTGAGGACGCTTTAGTTCAATGAACTCTGAGGCCATACTCACACTAGGTACAGTTGCCTCGAACCAGGCCAAAGCACGCTTGTCGCACTCCCGTCTACCCCGACGGCCCGCGCTCACACCATATCGGGCCTCGGCACGCTTACGTCATCGATGCTGCGCTGTTCAGTGAGAAGCGCTCTCACTCAGCAGCACAGTGGAGATTCCTCTATTATATCGTTTCAGTCGTTTGATATGCAGTGACATGCTGTCAAATATTTCGCCAAACAGTCCTTAGGGATGCGGGGACACGCAGTCAGATATTTCGCCGAACAGATCTGCCACTTTTGGCGCTCATAAACAATCATAAAGCCCTCATGCTGCAGGAATGAGGAGGTTTGCTCAAGCCGCGCAGCTGTCGTGCAGTAAGGAGTTCTCGTCTTTAATAAACTACAGCAGTTTGCATTCATTGGACAGTAAGAATGATTAATGAATTCATATGAAACAGCCCCTTAAAAGTCACGTCTCGCTTTCAGTTTCGGGCTTTGGCGCATTTTGCACTCACACTATAAGTGTACCGCGCCAAAGCCCAAGTGAACCGCGCTCAGGCCCACCTCTTCCAACCGGGCCAGGGCCGGCCAAGTGAACCGTGCTTGAGCCCGATTCAGCGCACTCACACTTCTCAAACGATCCGGGAAACAGGCCTGGGCACGGTATGGATGGCATAGTGTGAGTAGGCCCTGAGAGTGAACTACAGCGCCCAAGAACTACAAGTACAAGACAGCGAGTGACTCTGCCGTTCTGATGCAGTTAGGGAGTTCATTCCACCAACTGGGCAGATTGAAAGCGAGAGTTCGGGAAAGTGATTTCTTCCCTCTTTGGGATGGGACCACAAGGCTACGTTCATTCACAGAACCCAAGTTTCTGGAGGGCACATACATCTGCAGAAGTGAGAGCTGATAAGGAGCAGAGCCAGAGGTGGCTTTGTAAGCAAACATCAGAGCTTTGAATTTGATGCGAGCAGCAACTGGCAGCCAGTGCAAACGGATGAGCAGCGGAGTGACATGTGCTCTTTTAGGTTCATTAAAGACCACTCGTGCTTCTGCGTTCTGAAGCAGCTGAAGAGGTTTGATAGAGTTAGCTGGAAGCCCGGCTAGTAGAGAGTTGCAATAGTCCAGTCTGAAGAGAACAAGAGCTTGAACAAGGAGTTGAGCTGCATGTTCAGATAGAAAGAGTTGGATCTTTCTGATGTTATAGAGAGCAAATCTGCAAGATCGAGCAGTTCTAGAAATGTGGTCAGAGAAGTTTAGTTGGTCATCAATCGTTACTCCAAGGCTTTTCACCATTTTGGACGCAGTAATGGTTGCTCCATCCATCTGGATTGAAAAGTTATGGTGTAGAGTCGGGTTGGCAGAAACTTCAAGCATTTCCGTTTTCGAAAGGATAAGCTGAAGATGTTGATCTTTCATCCAGTGTGAGATGTCTGACAGACAGGCTGAGATGTGATCTGGAACCGAGGGAACATCAGGGTGAAAAGAGAGGTATAGCTGGATATAAATGACGTCAGTATGTTATAACTGTTTATGATCGATTACTGAACCGATATCCATAATTTTGACACCCCTAGTAATGAGTAACGATGCAGCACATAAACAAATCTATCGCAGTAAAAGTATTAAACTCATCGAAAACATGCACTGAAGTAAAAGTAGAAGTAGGAGAAATAAACAATACTCCGGTAGAGTACAGATACAGCCTTTTAGTACTTAAGTACAGTAGTGAAGTAGTTCTACTCCGTTACTGTAACGACAGGGTGGAGTGACAGAGGACAACAGGAGGTATGATCCAATATGCAGGTTTATTCAACAGTGGTCATACATGTGCAAACGGGTATGTTACGGCAGTCCAGAATCGTAGTCAGTATAAACAGGCAACAGGTCAAAAGGCAGGCGGCTAAACAGGAGAACAAAGGTTAACAAGGCTAGGGTCTAACACGGAGAAACAAGACAGGGAGAAATGCTTTGTAATGCAACTGAAACAGCTAACAAGACTCGGCAAACTGGAAGGGTTCATGAGTGGTTTATGTATCGTAGGCTATCAGTCTGTGACAAGGTTCAGCTGGTGAGTGCAATCAAGCAGATGAATGAGCATGGGTGTCTGGGAGCAGTGCATGTATGAAAATGTAGTCCTGGGAAATGCGGAAGTGTAGTCCTGGTGTTCGTGTGAGAACCAGCGATCTCTGGAAAGAGACAGTTACTATACATCTCTGAGAGCGACCCATTTTTATTTCTTACTTGATAAAAAAAAAAAATAGCTAACTGATTAGCATTTAACATTAAAGGGCACCTATGGTAAAAAATCTACTTTCAAGCTGTTTGGACAGATCTGTGTGTTGGTATAGTGTATAGACCGTCATACTGGGGTGATATGAACACACCCTGTCCTTTTTTTTCAATTTAACTACAAAAAAAAGGATCGGCCAATTGGAGCGGTTTTCAAATCGATCGCACCATTACGTAGGTGTGCGATTCCCCCGCCCACCGAATTGATTGACAGCTGCGCGCATTAACATGTTCCGGTAGTCGCGTGTATATGTCAACAAGTCCAGGCAGACATACGCAAAGCAACCGGGAATAAAAGGTCTGTTCTGTTCGCTAGGATCAGCAATCATCATTGGTTACGCCAACCGTCCACACTACGCCGGAGTTCTCGAGCGCCGAAAACGGAGCGTTTTGAAAACGCTGGAGAGGCCGTTTTCATTCTGAAACGCTGCTGCTCCGTCTCAGTGTGGATGATGGAAAACGGAGACATCTGAAAACGGAGGCGGGGCTGCAGACATTCGCCTCTCTGATTGGGGCTTTTCCTGAATATTAAGTAGCCTAACACACAGTTCAGTCCTGCATTCTCTCCTTGTAAATTCAGACTTCGCAAGTTTGATCAGGGCTGCAGTCTCTTCTTCTCAGTTTGATATGGACAACAGACTATACCGAGGACACGCGTCAATCTTCACAGGGAACAGTGTACTTTATAACTTCATTCACATCACCCTGGCTACGTTGTTTCACTTTCTCAACAATAAAATGTAAACATGATTTAAGGAACTGCCTATTTTCATTTTAATATTAGCAACTTAGACAGCAGACATGTTGAGGCGTCGTGCTGCATGAGCGTCATCTTCACTGTGTGGATATTTATAACAAAACGGAGCCGATAACAACTGCCTCCTTTCAATTTCAGTGAAAATACAAAACACACCCTCTCTTTTGCTGAATATCAGTTTTAATAATCGATAATGGCCATTTTAAAAGTATAACATACAATAAGTTTATACATTATAGGAAATAAAGGCAAGCGATCAGTCAATATACAGAATAGGCTACGTGGTTATTTTAATCATTAACTTATCTTTGCGCTCAGCCAAAACACGTTACCTGAGAAAAAGTAATAGATTCTAATGACCAAAGTCAGGGAACATGTCGTTAGATAAAGACAACAAGATGAATGAAATATCCCGTTTTATAAATATAGTGAGATTAGATCCAGGGGGAGATGCTTGATGAGAAGTCCGACTAGCAGAGCTCTCATCTGGGTAGATGGGCTGCAGCGCTTGCCCGAGAATGTCTTTGTGGTCACGTGATGTGCGTTTTCAGCGTTTTGGTGTGGACGGAGAGCAGTTCAGAAACGCTGGGTAAAACGCGAGTGTGGACGCGGATCGTTTTCATTCTAAAACGCCGTTTTAAAACTAAAACGCACTAGTGTAAACGGGGCCTAAGACAGCATCTTGTAAAAGGTATAATGAAAAATCTGATGGGTATTTTGATCTGAAACTTTATATACACATTCTAGAGACGCAAAAGACTTATATTAAATCTGAAAAAAGCGGTAACCTAGGTGCCCTTTAAAGACATGCAATTTAATCCATGACATAAAACACCCTAAATGTGGACACGCTACAATTGTTACAGATGCCAAAATATTTGAGATCTGTTCATAAATATAGCCAAATAATTCCCACGAGAGTTTTCCCAGAACCCCCTGCTGTATGCTGTGCAGAAAAAGCTCGACTTTTGTAGGCAGCACTGCATTTGCCAAAGTTCCAAAGACAAACACAGACATAAAAAAGCATGTCGAACGGGAGAATTGAAATCCTGCAGCACTCGACAGAGAAGCTGTCCTCCTTTGAGCAGAAACACTTGAGGAATCAGTCAAGCAGATCTCCACACCTTCACTTTACAGAAGCAGAGTCTGTGTTGGAGCGTTCACAGTTGCTGAAACGCAGAGAGCATCACGAGCGCCGCTCTGTCAACAGCAGCGGCTCTAATTAATGGACATGAACAGCTTTTGGCGGAGAGAAAGAAAAGAGCAGAGCTTCACCCTGACATCAGAGCATCAGATCCTGGCTCTCGTGCGTCTGAAGGTGTAGCCGTCTGTTTATTTCACAGCTAATTTACTCTAATTAAGCAGAGACAGCAGACCTGGCATCCTGCATCCAGACTCAGAGCACGAGGGGAAACAGCCCATGATGAATGGCAGATCATCAGAGCAGTTTATTACTGGAGCTTCAGTGAGCGCATGTAGGAGCTGCAGTGTGTGCTGGAGAGTTCTGGACTATACACACAGTTTATTTGGAGAGCAGTCTTGCAGAGAGAGGGAGTTTGTTGGAGACCACCTTCTTTCCTTTTCTTCTCCTTTGCTTTCTTTTCCTCCCTCTATTCCTCCTTCTCCACCGTCTCCTCCTCTTACCCCTCCCCTTCTCCTTTTCTTCTCTTTCTTCACCTCATTTTCCTTCTTCTTCTTCCTCTCCACCTTCACGTCTTCCTCCACTTTTTTTTACCTTCTTCTAAACCTATTCTACACTTGCCCTCCTCCACCTTTCTCCTCCTCATTGTCATCCACCTTTTTCTACTTCTCCTCCTCCTCCACCTTCACATTGTTCTCCTCCTCCACCATTTTCTCCTCCTCCTCCTCCACCATTTTCTCCTCCTCCTCCTCCTCCACCTTTTTCTCCTCCTCCTCCTCCTCCTCCTCCTCCACATTCTTCTCCTCCTCCACCTTTTTCTCCTCCTCCTCCTCCACATTCTTCTCCTTCTCCTCCACATTTTCCTTCTCCTTCTCCACCTCCACATTCTTCTCCTTCTCCTCCACATTTTCCTTCTCCTTCTCCACCTTTTTCTCATCCTCCTTCTCCTTTATCTCTTTCTCCTCCTCCACATTTTTCTCCTCCTCCTCCTCTACATTTTTTCCTCCTCTTCCTTCTCCTCCACCTTTTTCTCATCCTCCTCCTCCTTCCCCTTTTTCCTACTCTTCCTTCTCCACCTTTTTCTTTTCCTCCACCACATTTTCTCCTCATCCTCCACAACCTTTTCTCCTCCTCATCCTGTCCATCCACCTTTTTCTCCTTCTCCTTCTCCCCCTCTACCTTTCTCCTCCTCCACCTTTTTCTCCTCCTCCTCCACCACCTTTTTCTCTTCCTCCTCTTTCTCCACCTTTTTCTTCTCTTTCTCTTCCACTTTTTTTCTCCTCCTACACCTTTCTCATCTGCTCATCCTCCCCCTCCACCTTTTTCTCCTCATCCTCCTCCTCTTTCTCCCTCACCCTTTTCTCCTCCTCCTCCTTCACTTTTTTCTCCTCCTCCACCTTTTTCTCTTCCTCCTCCACCTTTCCCCCCTCCTATACCACTTTTTTCTCTTCTTTCTCTTCCACCTTTTTATCCCCTCCTCCTCCACCTTTTTCTCCTCTTTTCTCATTCTCCTCCTCTTCCCGCTCCACCTTTTTCTCCCCCCTCCTTCTCCCTTGCCCTTTTCTCCTCTTCCTCCTCTCCACCCTTTTCTCCTCATCCTCCTCCTCATCCTCTTCCACCTTTTCCTCCTCCTACTCCGCTTTTTTCTCCTTTCTCATCCACCTTCACATTTTCTTCATCCACCTTTTTCTTCTCCATCTTCTTCTCTTTTACCTTATCCTCCGCCACCTCCTTTTCTTTTTTAAATGTTCCTCCTCCTTGTACTCCTCCAGCTTTTCCTTCTCCTCTTTATCCACCTTCTCCTCCTCCTTCCCTTTCTCATCTTCCTCCTCCTTCACTCTCTCCTATTCATCCATCTCATCCTCCTCATGCTTCTCATCCTTCACCCTTTACTTCGTCTTTTTTCCTCAACACCTCCTCCTTTTCATCCTATTTTCTTCTTTTTTACCTGCTTCTCCACCCTCTCCTTTCCTTTTTTTCATCCTCCTCCTACTTACGTCTTATTTTCTTCTTCTTGTCTTTTTCTCTCCTTTCCTCTCTATCATTCTCCTCTTTTTGTTTTTCTTCTCTTTAACAGCTTGTTTGTACCAAAATCTTTGAAAGACTAAAGACTAAATTAGCACTGTAAAGTTGGTTTTAGGTTTAATATTCACTGAACATTCCTGCATGCAATTTTAGGGATCATCTGCGACATACACAGATACACACACACACACACAATGCTTTTGTATGTCATACTTTCCTCAATAATTTATACCTGTAGCTGACGCTGATTGGTCAGCTTGTATTTTTGTTTATTGTTTTGTATTTCATTATTTAAATGTTTATTTTTATATGTTTATGTTACTAATTTCTTTGTTTCCGGTTGGCTCTTTGATTGATTTAACCTGCTAGAGTTTGTATGGTCACTCAGCATAGTGAGATATCAATGCAAGCACCTGTTAAATGCTCCTGTTAATTCTACAGCAGGTTATCAGGCCAACACGGTAAACTAAACATTGTTTTATATATTATTTGTATATTTTGAGGTCCTTTTGATTGTGTTTGTGTGAAACATTTGGTTTGTTTATTTGTTTATCTTTTAGGTGTTCAATAAATGAAACGTATGATGGACATCAGTATTTGGAAGCGTGGACAGTTTTAATAACCAGCGGGTAGTTACAATACCAAAACTTAAAAGATATAACATTTGATAAAAATAACAATAAAACATGACATAAAAAATAGTCTAATATATACTTTATTTTGATAAATAAAAATGTATATTAAAATAAAAATAAATAAATAAATAAAATAAAAACTAAATAAAATAAAACTTTGACAGCGTTGTCTTTTTAGTTTGGAAGGTCATTTTATATTTTAAGCAGAGGACATAACTACAGTTGATCAAGAAATCAATAAAAAAAAATCAAAAATAATTGTAAAAAGTTGCATTAAGTTAAGCACTGTTCAACAGAAACTGCATTTCAGCCTTTTCTGACAACGGCATGACCCGAGAATGATCCTTGACTTTTACCAGCTTTATTTATTTTATTTATATTACATTTAATTAGAGCCTAGAGACTCACAATTACTGCTTGTTGGCTGTAATGTGTCCATGCATGAACAATATCTGGATGCACAACCAAGCCTAAATGCACCATCATCTGGCTTGAGTTCAGCTACACATTACACTGTTGTCAAAACAGACAAATGCAAACAGATTTCTCCAGCAGAGGACATGATGAAGAGCACGTATTCATAGATGCATGTTTTAGACGCAGAAACACACACATGGCTTTCGCTGGTTCAACAGCTGCTAAAGTTCACATGAGTCGACGGTCGCAGCCCAAGGGACACTATAGAACCCCCGGTTCTCTACAGACTCCACAAACTGATATCGGTTAGCGGCAGCCTTGGGCAAGGCCAGCCTCTACATATTCAAGCTGACAGGCGGACCGGAGGAACCAAAGAGCATTGACCCGGATTTGAAGGAGGAGGCGCAGAGGAGCAAACCCTGTCTCCTCCATTTCCAGCGGCCCCTTCTGACCTCACTTCCTTTCAGTGCGGTTTGTCCTCGTCTTTATGGTCTTTTGCTTACAATAATGCTGGTGTATTTATGCTGCACACAATAGTATATCCAAAAAAAAAAATAATTAAAACAAAACCAAAAAAAACAAAAAAACAAGGCAAAATCAAGAGGGCAAAACACTGAGCAAAGCAAAACCCAAAACAAAATAAAAAAGCAAATCAAGACATAACACAAAGCAAAGAAAAATAAAGTAAAACAAAACAAAAGCAAAGCAAAACAAAACAAAGCACAAAAGCAAAACAAAACAAACAAAAGTAAAAAACAAAGGAAAGCAATAAAAACAAACAAAACAAAAGCAAAACAAAAAGCAAAGTAAAGCGACACAAAAAACACAAAACAAAAGCAAATCAAAACACAAGCATTGCAAAACAAACACAAAACAAAAACAAAGCTAAACTAAACAAAAAAAAACAATACACAAAGTAAAGCATCGCAAAACAAAAGAAAAGGCATGCAAAACAAAACACAAAAGCAAAGCCTCACAAAAACAAAAGCAAAACAAAACACAAACAAAGGAAAACAAAACACAAAAAGCAAAACAAAACACAACAAAACACAAAGCAAAGCAACAGAAAACAAAATAAAACACAAAACAAAAGCGAAACTAAACAAAATGCAAAGCAACACAAAACAAAATAAAACAAAAGCAAAACAAAATAAAAGCAATGCAAAACACAACGTAAAGCAACACAACACAAAACAAAAGAAAAGCAAAACACAAAACAAAATTAAATAAAATTAAAACAAAACACAAAACAAAATAAATAAAAAAGCAAAACAAAACACAAAACAAAAGCAAAACAAAACACAAAGCAAAAGCAAAAGTAAAACAAAACACAAAACAAAAGCAAAACAAAACAAAACAAAGCAAAACACAAAACAAAAGCAAAACAAAGCAAAAGCAGAAGCAAAACAAAACACAAAACAAAGCAACTCAAAACAAAAGAAAACACAAAGAAAATAAAACACAAATTAAAATCTAAACAAAACACAGATCAAAGCTGAACAAAACACAAAACAAAAGCAGTAAGAGAGTATGATATTTTAGAGAAGACAAAAAGTGTTTCAAATAGAAAGGTTTATAAACCCTATCGATAGACATTCAGATTTGTCATCGTATATAATATCTTATTTATGAATACAAAAAAAAAACATTGTAGCAAACCACTTTTGTTTCAATTGATGCTGGTTTCAGTGATGGTGGGCCTTGTCTGTATTCTGAGTAGTTTGACATGCCACAGTTTCAGGGTTGAGCAACATTCAGAAATGGATTGAAAATGTCATCCTGTTCTTGAACAAAGGTTACAAATGGGATGCAGTATTGCCACTTTAAATCGAATGCAAGAATATATCTGAAATGAATCTTGACAAATGACTAGCTTGAGAAAAAAATAAAAAATAAAAAATAAATATATATATATATATATATATATATATATATATATATATATATAAAGGCTTATAAGCTCCACAGTTTAACTCAAATATATATATGTATATATGGTATTTTGTTACAGGGTTATTACAGGTAAGTAAAACTACAAATTAAATTAAATTAAATTAAATTAAATTAAATTAAATTAAATTAAATTAAATTAAATTAAATTAAGTTAAATTAAATTAAATTAAAAATAGGAATGAATTCAAGAAAAAAGTAGCATTGCACTACTAATAAATTAAATTAAGTTTAAATAAATTTTAAATAAATAAATTAATTAATTAAAGAAAATAAAATACCCACATAGATCAAAATGACAATGATTTTCTTTTTTTTCTTTTTATGGGGGGCATTCAAATATGAATACAACTGAATATTTATATTTGTAAGATAAGAATGAATTAAAGAAAAAAGTAGCATTGCACTAATAATAATATATATGTTTTAATTAAATACAATTTTTATATGAAGGTGAATGGACATTTTTTAAGAAAGTAACTCGTATACACTTAATGCCAAAAATAACTTAAATTACACTTTCAGTTTTGATCGTACAGATAAAAGCAATACATCAATTGAGTTTGTTAGGTGTCTACTTTTTTGTGTACACACACAACAAAACAACAAAAGTGTGTGCTTTTGCAAAAAAAGGATAATAAACAGAGTAGGCATTCTTTCTTTTCTCTCCCCACAAACAGATTTTAGAAACGGATCAGTAAAATGCGCTGAAACTCAGCGAAAACAAAACACAGAGACATGAGACACATATCTTTAGAAAGCTAGAAGTGTCTACTTTTAAATGCAGCGAGTGCATGTTGAAAACAAACATTGCTTAATAAAGTAGTCAGTGTGAAACCAAACACTCTGTTTGGTTTCTCAGTCTGAGCTCATTGTTTTTAATGCGGCCACGCCAATGACTGTAAAAAAATATGGACGACGCGACAGCCCCTTTTCCTATTGAACGCCTTGAGGGCAAAACGCCTGCTTGACGGGCACAAACTGTCGCAAAAGACTGCTGAAATTGGAGCCTTGACATGCGCAGAAGGACTGTCTGATGGAGCCAGAGGAGGAGCCGCGAAAATGAGCGGAGTCGAGCTTCCAACCAAACGCTTTATGTAAAATCAACCACGCCCCCCGAACTTCTCAGCATGCGTTTGCTGTCATATCAACACAAATGGACGTAATAACGTTAACAAATATGAGGGTTTTATATATTCAATCGCGCCAGCTCCGGGCCGCAGCGCATAACCTACTCGCGGCGTCGCGGGCTGATTCCGGCTCACATGCGGCAGCGCCGGCTCGCTCGGCCGCCGCATCTGGCTCGATTGACTCGGGCTGAAATCGGGCAGTGAGTCCAGGCATCCGGAGTAGGTCCAGCAGAGGTAGTCAGTCTGAGCTCTAAGGGATAAGTCTCCGGCAGGCGAGAATCTAGCCGGAACTGTGTCTTGCTATCTGGGTGGCTAGGCGTGTATCAGCAAACTAATAAAGCCAGAAAAAAGCTCTGACCTTAGCGAATAAACAGTGTTCCACCAGATCATGTATGTCAGAAACTGTAGTTTACTGCTGAACTCATTTTGTCATGGTAAAATAACACAGAAATCGAATAATAACACTTCAGTCTCCTGCCGAAGCTCAGACGCGCTGCTTTGAGAAACTGTCAATCACAGCTGTCAATCACGATGACACGCCCAGCATTAAATTACTGCTCAAAACAAACTGTTTACAAAAATGAAGATCTGCACCTATTTCAGCACAATAACCAGTGCCTTAATCCACCAGAACCATCTTTCGGGACATTTTATTGAAAGTGTAATAATTTTTTTTATTTGGGCTCAAGTCTCCTTCATTAACACGGAGGAGGCGGGCTTTATGACTTGTACTGCAGCCAGCCCCCAGGGGGCGATCTAACGGCCGAGACCTTCACTCAAACGCAGGCTTGCGGCACACTTGGGCCACGGGGCCCCAAAAACACCTCAGACCCCTGTTGGTTGACTTGCAATGTAGGAAACACATAGAAGTCAATGGTTAACATCTATCAGCATTACCAAAACACCTTCTTTTATGTTCAACTGAAGAAATAAAGAGTGTGTAAACAATCATTTTCAATTTAGGGTGAACTGCCCCTTTCATTTACTTTCAGGGATAAATGAAGTCGACATCTGGTGATCACACACACATAAAAATGCAGATACCAGATACAAGTCAGCCGATTTGTTTGACTGCATTACACTGTATTCATAATAAAACATTCATATCCACAAAACTAGTTTAGCTTTTCATTTTTCTTAGAGAAGTTTCAGATGACCTTTACCTGGAAATCGATTAGACATCAAACAGAACAGCAATATGAGCAAAAGCACTAGAAAGCTAGCGAGAGGAGACGGTGTGTGTTCGTTTGAGACGAGCACACACACACACATGCTGCTGCTGCTGCTGCTGGACACTGATTGATCTGAAGCCACTGAAGCAGCTGCTAAACACCAGACTCCAGAGAGGCGCTGACCCGAGATCAAACTACAACCCTCCATATAGACACACACACACACACACACACACGAAGCTACGTCACAGCAATCAGTGCACACACATTCATTCTTCGCATTCACATGTCACTGCACTGCTCCAGAGTTTCTCATTTGAGTAACGGGTGCGAGCAGATTTCATTGACTATTTCTGCATGTTACAGGTGAATTCACAATGAGTGAGTCATTGAATCATTTACTCAGCCAGTTCATTCATTACATGTTGATTCATTCCACAAGAAAGAATGAGTGATTCATCGAATCATTCACTTAACTGGCTCATAAAACATACCGATTCATCCAAAAAAATAATAATAATAATAATTGCGGGAGTCATTTATTTAACCAGTTCATTCAAACAAACTGATTCAGCCAAAAACAAAGAACATGTGAGTCATTGAATCAGTTACTTAACTAGCTCAAAAACATGCAGATTCATCCAAAGACAACAAATGTGGGAGTTATTAAATCCTTTACTAAACCAGCTCATTCAAAACATGCTGATTCACCCAAAAACAAAGAATGCGCGAGTCACTGAATCATTTACTCAACTAGCTCATTCAAAACACACACAAAAAAAAAAAAAGATTGTGGGAGTCATTTATTCAACCAGCTCATTCAAAACAAACTGATTCAGCCAAAAACAAAGAACATGTGAGTCATTGAATCAGTTACTTAATTAGTTCAAAAACATGCAGATTCATCCAAAGACAACAAATGTGGGAGTTATTAAATCCTTTACTAAACCAGCTCATTCAAAACATGCTGATTCACCCAAAAACAAAGAATGCGCGAGTCACTGAATCATTTACTCAACTAGCTCATTCAAAACATGCTGATTCACCCAAAAACAAAGAATGCGCGAGTCACTGAATAATTTACTCAACTAGCTCATTCAAAACATGATGATTCACCCAAAAACAAAGAATGCGCGAGTCGCTGAATCATTTACTTAACCAGCTCATTCAAAACATGCTGATTCACCCAAAAACAAAGAATCCGCGAGTCAATGAATCATTTACTCAACTAGCGCATTCAAAACATGCTGATTCATCTAAAAACAAAGAATGCGCGAGTCACTGAATCATTTACTCAACTAGCTCATTCAAAACATGCTGATTCACCCAAAAACAAAGAATCCGCGAGTCACTGAATCATTTACTTAACCAGCTCATTCAAAACACGTGGATTCATCCAAAAAAAATAAAAATTTAAAGACTGTGGCAGTCATTTATTCAACCAGTTTATTCAAAACAAACTGATTCAACCAAAAAACAAAGAACATGTGAGTCATTAAATTCTTTACTCAACTAGTTAAAAACATGCTGATTCATCCAAAAACAAAGAATGCACGAGTTAGTGAATCATTTATTCAACCAGCTCATTCAAAACAAACTGATTCAACCAAGAACGGATCAATTCTCTTTCCGGCTCTAAACGCATATGATTGGCCCGTAATGAACGAATAACTCAACTCCTATAGAGGACTCGAGATATGAACGGATCTTTTTTTTTCTGGCTCTAAACGCATTTGATTGGCTCGTAGTGAACGAACGACTGAGACCCGATAGAGGACTTGAGTGATGAACGGATCAATTCTCTTTCCGGCTCTAAACGCACATGATTGGCTCCTGCCTTTCCTCGATGAACAACTCAAAAACTTGAAATGAACGATACCACCTGCACAAGTGTGCGCACGCGCGGATGAACGAATCACTCCCTAGGAGGACTCGTAGTTCCCGAGTCACATTGAAGATTCGTTCAAAATGAACTAATCGTTCAAGAACGACCCATCACTAGTTGACTAACAACACAACTAACAATGCAATAAATAGTTTTGAAGAACAATTTGCTTTGTCATTGAACCTGAGAAAAACTTTGAAAATAACCATAATGACGTAATCACCATGCTATAATAATAATAATAATAATAATAATAATAATAATAATAATAATAATAATAATAGCCATTTTTAACTGTGGGGCCATATCTTTATAAGTATAATTTGACTGTATTACTTGTCTCCAAAAAATTGCTCATAAGAATATTTATATTTATTGTCCCCCCCCTACTTTTAAATCAAATATACGCACATGTATGACACACAAAAAACACACCTGTAATGAATATGTTGTCAGGTTTAGCGTGATCAAAACAAAACGAAAACAAAAAGGTGCGGATCCAAGTGCAGATATTTATTTACAGTGCAACAAACAAGGAGATCAAAGTACAAAGTAACAAACAAACGACAAAACTAGAAACTAAAACAGAGACAAGGCTCAGAAACAATAACTCTACAAACTAGACTTTAGCAAAAAATACAAGAACAAGATCAAGAAACTCGGTAGCAAGACTTACTAGAACTGGGGACAAGAACGACAAGGAAGACAAAGTAGACAAACGATGCGATCACAAGCAGAGGTGGAATGGTTGTAGTCCAGATAATCAACGGTAACACAGAACAGATGAAATGACGGGTCAGTGTAAGTGTTCCGGTGTATGCGCGTGGTATGTATGGGATTGTAGTTTTTCTGGGACGCTGTAGTGCTATCTTCGTCCTGATGCACTACAGCGCCCTCAGGTGGTCACTGATAGATGTGACATATGTAGACTGAACATAAGATACACTAAACCCAAAGTCAAAGTCTGAATCGCATCAAACACAGCAACTTCTGTACCGTTTACTCATCATTAACATTTGTATAAATGTAGCTTGGAGAGAGGTTGGAAATGACCCCAATTTCCTGGCAGTAATTATGGCAATCTGCCCGCGTGACACCGCAGGCCAGACCTCCAGTCTCTCCGGGCTTCTCTCCTTGCTGCATTGACTCTCCTTTTCACCCATCATTTAATTACCTCAATTAAAGCGCTAATTAATCATCTGCCTAAGAATCCATTACTAGCCAATGACTGAAATTGTCCTTTAATCAAAAGCTCTGGCTTGACACGCAGGTCAATCGCCGCTGCAGAAATCACACTCTCATCATTTTGCACGATGTTTACCAGACGCCGGTCCGGATTCACTGTACGACAGGCGGCTTCGCGTCCCCTAATGAGCAGAGCTTTGGAGCCGGAGCGATAACTGCAAACGGCCTCATTAAAATGAGATAAGTTAAAAACACAGCTGAGCAATTAATTGTCGCCTGTCAGCATCAAATGATCTCACCTGCCACCGCTTGTCTGCTCGCTCTTTCACGCTGTTTGGCAGGAAGAGCTGAATCACAACTCTGCGTAATGAGATAATTGTTTATATTTTATTTTGAATGGGGGAAAAGTATGTTACGCAACTCTTTTTAAACAGGGCTTTTATTGAACAGCTGCTGTGCATTTTTTCGGTGTCACACTTGTTATTTTAAGAACATTTGGGGGGAATTATCAATGTTGTAATTACACTAAGCAAAGTTATAGCCAATGAAACACATTTACTCAATCAAATCAGCCAAATCTTACTGATTAATCCGAAAGCAAAGAATAGATGCGTTCGACCTTATGCAGAGCAGCGCAGACCGATTGAAATTTCGTTATTAAGACGATTCATTTGAAGCACTATGAGTCGACTCTTTTATAAATGAATCAACAGCTTTAAACACTGTCCACTTTCAGATTTAAGCCTTAGCTGGATATTTCACTTTATTCAGAGCTGTGTTACACACTAAATGGAAGGGCATTTTCAAAAACCCATAATAATGACTCTTTAAAGGGCACCTAGGTTACCCCTTTCTTCAGATTTAATGTAAGTGTTTTGCGTCTCCAGTAGAGATGCGCGGATGGGCTATTATTTCATCCGCAACCCCATCACAAAACTCATCATCCGTCCGCCATCCATCCGCAGTAACATTTTTGACCAATTTTTAAAACCGCACCCGCCCGCCATCTGCTGACTGAGCTCTTTATTTGAATGGCTTATTCCTTTTTATTATTAAATGAATGTTTCTTTATTGATTATTAGAAAATAGAGAATGACTTTAATGACATGCAGTTAATCCAAACGCGCAAGTCAAATCCAGCATTAATTGACGCTTTGAAGTGACGCTAAACAATACGAGGACGTGTCTTTTCACTTGATTCGATTCCTCGGTCGGTCCTTGAGTTTTTTTTTGCGTTCTTCCCTCGCATCCTATAGGGGTGGAAAGACGAGGAAAGAAAGCAAGGAAAGGAAACGAGGATACACAAATAAGAAATGAGAAGCACCCTATAAAGCTCTCAGAATATCAGCAGTGAACTCCGTCTTCAATCGGTGCACAGGGACAAAAATAAATAAATAGCCTAAATGAAACGCACTGTACTGTACAATTTTTTTTATTATAGTAGCCTAATAGAAAACGCATTGACACATCATTTCAACATTCAGACGAGAGCGCCTGGCCTCTAATGCGCCCTGCTGCACTGAAGGAGCGCTCGTTCGCAGCACTTGTTGCTGGAATGCATAGAATTCTCTTGGCAAGGTGCTGTAGACGTGGGAATGACTGCCTTGTTTCTCCCAAAAGAAAAGTAGATTTTCCTCTGCTGATCCGTCTATTCTTAATTTTGTAGAGGAAGACTTCTGTACTTCATCCAGAATTAGTGTATCCGATTCCTCCTCTCATTCTTTGAAGTCAGTCCTAGGCTTTTTCGTTGGTGCGCCAGCTATGTGTACACAAACAGTACAACCGCCCGCCACCCGCCCGAATTTAATTAAAATATTATTTTTCGTCACGTCATCCGCCCGATCCGCGGTTTATCCACGGATTCCGCGGCTATAACCGCCATCCGCGCATCTCTAGTCTCCAGAATGTGTCTGCAAAGTTTCAGCTCAAAACATTCATCAGATTTTTCGTTTTACCTTTTACAAGATCCTTTTTTTAACATATTCCACCAGGGGGCTGTTTAGTCATACTGTGCCTTTAAAGGGCACCTAGGTTACCCCTTTTTTCAGATTTAATATAAGTCTTTTGCGTCTCTAGAATGTGTATATAAAGTTTCAGCTGAAAACACCCATCAGATTTTTCATTATACCTTTTACAAGATGCTGTTTTATTCTGATTTCCAGCAGGGGGTGGTTTTGTTGTACTGCGCCTTTAAGGCTACTGTTTCTACGTGCCTTCCCGCGTGCTTTAATCTCCTCCCTTGGCTGCGTCAGACAACAGACAGACTTAAAGGAAGAAGGTCTCACGTAGCGTTTGTGAGAAATACTATAGTAAGAACTAATCTTTATTAATCAGTATTGTGAAGTTGCATTGACGCACACACACACACATGTTTGTTTTTGTGAAAAGTGGGGACATTGCATTGGTTTCCATTCATTTTATACTGTCCAAACCGAATATTATATTGCCCTCATCCCACCCCACCTCTAAACCCAACCATCACATGAGACTGTGTGCAGCTTTACTCTCTGAGTAAACTCATTCTGTAGGATTTATAAGCATTTTGAGAAATGAAGACGTCACCAATGTCCTCCTATTTCACCTCCTTTTTGTAATACCCATGTCATACCCATGTCATTATACAGATTTGTGTCCTAATATGTCACAAAAACAAGTACACACACACACACACACACACACACACACACTGACAGACAGAGCGCGTTTAGCTTTTCCACTCTTTTTGCATGCATGTGTCAGGATACAGGCTAATCTCCGCGGCTGTATGGATATCTGTTATATTAATGTACAAAATAAACCTCGTTTAACCTCCACAAACTGAGATTGAAGCCTCTTTTATAATTGTTCTGACACGCGGCTGTGCTGATAAAGTAAAGCTGAAGTGAATGGCTGTACTTCATTACACACGTGCTCTGTTTTAAAACATTTTAAACATGTGAAACTTACTCTTGATCACGTTTGATGATGATTGATGATCCTAGCGAACTGAACAGACCTTTTATTCCCGGTTGCTTTGCGCACGTCTGGTCTTATTGACATGATTATACACACGTGACTACCTGGACATGCTACGCAAAGCAGTCAATCAGTTCGGTAGGCAGGGGGACGGCACTCCTACGTCAAGATGTGGTCGGTCTGAAAACCGCTTCAATTGGTCCACGTTTTTATGTTGTTCAATTGAAAAAAAGGACTGTGTGTGTTTATATCACCCCAATATGACGGTCTATGCACTATACCAACACATATGTCTGTCCAAACAGCTTGAAAAGTCGATTTTTCACCATAGGTGCCCTTTAAGAGATAAGTCACTCTTGAATTTTCGGTAACACTTTATTTTGATTGTCCATACGAGTATTGGTAGACTGTCTGCTTAATATCTGTTGATACTGCTTCTTCAACAGACATTTACTGACTATAAGAAAATTCAACTTACACTAACCCCAACCTAACAGTCTACTTATAACCTATTGAGAATTAGATGGCATGTAGATGCAATGTAACAAATGGACTATCAAAATAAAGTGTGACAGATTTTTCTCCATACAAAAAAAAAAGCACACGATTTTTCCAGCTGGACAGAAATGTGAGCGCTCCAGAAGCCAGACAAGTGAAGATTTCATTTCATTCCACTGAACATTTCAAGTGTGTCCTGCTCACTAATGTCTCCCAGAATGGACGGATTAAGCTTACCTTCACAAGCAAGCAATTTAGACACTCTCAGTACGCAGGTAGAAGAGCCTCGTCCACCTCTGCTGCCCGCCGGACCGGCTCTGCCAGCTAAAGCGCACTCAAGCATTTAGGTCAGGCACTCGGCCGGGCGGCCGCTCCAGTGGCTCTGATGGGTCCTGACTCTTATCTGCCATGGTCAGCCAGCAAGAAGAAAAAAATGAGCTGTAGGAAAAAGATGACAGAGAGTGTGAGAGCAGGCCGAGTGGGTTGTTTTTTTTTTTTTTTCGTCAGTCACACAGATCACAGCCGGCGGCTCTCTCTGACCATCAGCTGCTTCTGTGAATCTGCACAGACCAGCACTTCACATCAAACCGACAACAGCGGATCTCTGTCTGACCTGAGAACGGGTCACAGTAGAGCTCAATGCACGTAACTGAAGAATAGTTGCATTTGTGTTTACCAATAATTAAGACTATTAACAATTATTAATACACTGAAAAAAAAATCATTATGTTTTTAAGGTAAGGGGTTGCAAACAATTTATATGAGCTGAATTTAAGCAAATAGATTAAGTTGAACATTACTAAATTGAATTTGTTCGTTTAAAGATGCAGAAGCATTTCTTGTTGTGCTGATTAAAAGCCTCTTCACAATCTATTAGTAACAATTAAAGTAACTATACAGGCTTAAATGCCGACCCTATATACGTTTCTGGAGATCGTGAATTATGAAGCCAGAGTTTTGTTTAGCCACATTTCGTCTATAAAACAAAGGCTACAGGGCGGTATGATGCCGTTCCTTTATGCGCTGAACAGCTGACTGCTTACCTCCGTAAGGATAGCTGTCCCACTGTAACCAGTTTGTCCTGTTAGCTCGCCATGTACGTCGACGGACTTGAGACGTACCCCAATGACGGGGTTTGAGTCCAGTGAAGAACAGTTCCAGAAAGTGTGTAAGACAGAAGCCAAAAAATAAAATAAACAAGTAAATAACAGGGTGTGAATGTGGTAAAATCTGAAAACGTGGTAAAAATCAGACGATTTGGGTGGGTGGTCTGGTCAAACAATAAAATTGGTTGGGTTTAGGGAAAGAGGAGGGTGGGTCAGTCGATCGGTCGGTCAGTCGGTCGGTCGGTCGGTCAGTCAGTCTAACTGCCTCTGGTGGATATACATGAGAAGAGCAGATGGGACTGGCACTGGTAAGCGTGAGAAGGAATGGGGTCATACCACCCCGTAGGTCATTTAAAAAATGAATTGCAGCCATACGTACCTCTGGCTACATACATTGCGGTCTCAAAAAACATTCATACTGTAAGGCTACGTTTTTTATAATGAGCCTATGTTGAGATGTTTTTACATGAACCCTTTTTACAAGAATGACATGTTTATTGATTATCAGCATCTTAATTCCTTCACGTTTTTTTGCATTTATTTATTTATTCATTTATTTATTTTTAATATATGGACATTTATATGTATTTATGTATATATAATTATACATTTTTTTCATCAAATTACAAAAAAAAAAAAATTATGGCTTATGCAAGGTGCTTGTAATGCTGGGACAGTAAATTCGACATTATTCTCTTTTTTGGCTGCTGTTATCAGTCTCACACTTTTTTTTTGTTTTTCTGAAAGTCTTCATATATATATATATATACACACACACACACACACACACACACACACACACACACACACACACACACACACACACACACACACACACACATATATATATTACTAGCGCACTTTTTAATTTTTTTTTTTTTATATTTCCTAAATTATGTTTAACAGAGCAAGGAAATTTTCACAGTATGTCTGATAATATTTTTTCTTCTGGAAAATCTTATTTGTTTTATTTTGGGTAGAATAAATACAGTTTTTTTTTTTTTTAACAATTTTAGGAACAAATTATTAGCCCCATTAAGCTATATATGTTTTTGAATAGTCTACAGAACAAACCATCGTTATACAATAACTTGCCTAATTACCCTAACCTGCCTAGTTAACCTTATTAACCTAGTTAAGCCTTTAAATGTCCCTTTAAGCTGTATAGAAGTGTCTTGAAAATTATCTAGTCAAATATTATTTACTGTCATCATGGCAAAGATAAAAGAAATCAATTAGAGATGAGTTATTAAAACTATTATGTTTAGAAATGTGTTGGAAAAAAATCTCTTCATTAAACAGAAACTGAGGTAAAAAATAAAAATAAACAGGGGGCTAATAATTCTGACTTCAACTCAGAATATATATATATATATATATATATATATATATTGTACTCTCCCATTCACTGCACCAAGTTCACCAACTATGACAACTTTTTTTGCTGAAAAACCCGAAAAAGTAAAAAGGGTCAGCATTTGTATTTCTGTCATCAAAAACGAACAAACCATTCAGTCATGTTCAAAATAATCCTTACAATTGCACACGCTGGATGTTAAGGACAACATCTTTTTTTGTGTGTTTGTTTTCTTTGTGTACAACAATCCTACAGTAGAGAATACATCATGTCTACAACTGAAATATGGTCTTTTGTTGACTGGAATTTACGATGAATTCAACGCGCCTGAATCTGAGGACAAGCTTCATATTATTCAAGGCCAAGCTCAGACAGAAAGTCTCAAAACTTCACACAGAATAACCCAGCATTACTGTACATCTACAGTTGAAGTCAGATTCATAAGCCCTCTTAATAGATTTTATTTTTTTATATTCCCCCCCAAGTTCTGTTTCTTTTTCCAACACATTTCTAATCATAATAGTTTTAATAACTCATCTCTAATAACTGATTTATTTTATCTTCGCCATGATGACAGTAAATAATATTAGACTAGATATTTTTCAAAATATTTGTATTCAGCTTAAAGTGACATTTAAAGGTGCTGTATTTAAGTGAAACATCATAATATGTTTGTAGATATTTCAGAAACATGCTAAGTGAACATTCTTGTTTATCTGAAAAACATTGCTGAAATCAGATAATCTTTGAAATTGTGAATTACATGTCGAAACGTCTGTCTTTGTTTTGGTCCCTTTAATTCGCCAAATGCCAGTTTAGGTGATTATATTTCAGCACTTCTAGCACAGGTTGTCTTTGTGGAAAACAGCGTATTTCATTCGTTCAGTCAGAAAGGCTCTCAAAGTGTGCATCCGCGACTGAAATGGGACAGTAGCAACCTTCAAAATGAGAAGCAGATTAAGAGTTCCACATGATGTGGTTATTAATTAGCAAATAATATAAATATTATGAGCGTAAACATTAGATTAACAGGTTACATTGTAACCCCATATCCTAAAACACAGAACATGACGAGATACACAGTGATAAGCAATTTGGCTGTTTGCACCAGACGAAACACAACAGTTATTTAAATACAGCAGAATACAGACTAGTGCACTCACTGCACTCAAGCAAAATGGTAAGGTTTATAATCTAATTAATATATATATATATATATATATATATATATATATATATATATATATATATATATATATATATATATTTATATATATATATATATATATATATATATATATATATATATATATATATATATAGATACACAGATATGTATATATATGTAATACACAGATATGTAAATATATATATATATATATATATATATATATATATATATATATATATATATATATATATATATATATATATAAAAATATATATATATATATATATATATATAAAAAATATATATATGATAAACGTATATGACATATATGATATATATGATATATATATATATATATATATATATATATATATATATATATATATATATATATATATATATATATATATATATGATAAACAGATGCTGTTTCCTAAACGGATTCTGTACACACGATTTGAAGCGGAGAGAAAGTCTGGCTTTTGGGTACGTGTTTAAACAGACATACACACATTATTAATAATAATAACATATAAGGATGTCGATCTTGATATTTTTTTTCCAAACACAATTAATTTCGTCTTAAATGAGCATAAAAAGTCAGGAAAGCAGTCGAATGCTTTCATTATAACATTAGATATGTGCATTTTTAAAGTGACACCTCTTATTTAATGTAATAAAAAACTCTTATTAAATGAGAGATTCATTCGTTGCTCTTTAATCAGAATGTGTAAGTTATACAGTGGAGAAAACGGCAAATGAGATTAATAGCTTGATTCTGTTTCATTATAACAGCTATTAATTTTAAGAAACTGAACTGTTTGCTTTTTTTTTTTTTGCTGCTAATGTATACTATTTTTCCCTTCTGTAAATAATAATAATAAAACGTATTACTGACCATTTAACAGTTTATTTACAACGAAACAGCTCCAAATGAACATATTTAGTAATTTGGGCATTTGGGGGTGGGGGAGGGGGGTGACCCCCTAATTATGGTGGGCATATCCCTTATTTTCACATCCCAATGTTTACAGGTATGCACAAAATGTCACTTTACAATGGAGTGACGACTGCGCTGCATGATTGTATCCCTGCTTTAAACAAACTATACATTTCGAGAAGGAAGCGCGGCCGTGGCTGGAAAACAATGTTTTAATGCATCGCTCGTCACTTCAAGAGGAGGCGTGAATTAATTTAGCTAAACTGAGACATGCTCATCTTGCGGAAATATTACCAACATAATATATAATGTAATATATATTATATATTACTATATATATTATATATCATTATATATTATAATATATAATAATATAATATAATGTTTTCCCCTCTCTCTCTGTTGGTGAAGCGCTGTCAACAAATAGGCTGTTTCTCAATATGCGTTCTTCAGCGGTCTTGCGTTCTCGGGTTCTCGTGAAACGTCATCATCAGCTGCCTAAGTTCAGTTTCAATACTCAAGACCGCAAGTACGGAAGACGCGTGAAACTTCCCGGATGTGATCTTGATATCGAGGACGCACTGATGCAGACTTGAGCACTGAACTCGCTCTGGAAGTCCCAGAAGTCATTGCGACTGGAGGTGGGAAGCGCAGCATTTTATCTAGATTTATTATTAAAGTTCATAGATATGAACTATTTACCTCAGGAGTTTCCCTAAATGAAACTGTTCATGTTTGCTGTGTTTGTTTGCTGAAATTCGTATTAAAATCTGTTTTATTTATATTGTGCAGAGTATATTTATAATGTTTTTATGCAAAGTATATATTTTGAAAAGGGGAAAAACAATAAATCGTTGTATGAAGGCTGTAATGTTTAAATAATTTACCACTTAAAACACGTGAAGGTCACGTGACCATCAGAAAGAACGCAGCATCCCATTTCTCAAAGGACGTGTTCTCTGCCCTCGCGGTCTCTTGAGTTCGTTCTTCCGAGGACACCTGGCAAGACTGGTCTCCACAAGAACTCAAGTCCGTTCTCTGCATTCTTAGAATTAAGAAACAGCCAAAGTTTTCCTCCATAGCCCTTAATGCACAGCACATCGGCCTACAGCAGCTGGATTAGTCCAAAAGGTGCAGTACTTTTTGCGGTTGGGCCTGTTTTAGTATGGATCATATTCTCACCACAAACAAACCGCTCCAGAGTGTGTTTGAAAGCATACCGAGACCACCTCTTTAAGCTGGTCTCAGGACGCTTTTTTGGTCCGATTTTGGTGCGCACTCGAGTACGATTGCTGCATTCTCACCTGCCCAAACGAACCGCACCAAGAGGGAAAACAAAGTGCTATTCAACCGAACTAAATAAGGCAGGTGTGAAAACACCCTAAAAGTACCAATACAACATTAAAAATGTACTCAAGAGAAAATAAAAGTACACATTTATTAAACTACTTGACAATTTCTAAGAAAAACTTCCCAATTACAGCAGTTTGAGCATTTATAATTAGTTACTTTACACCACTGTCTGTTAAATATCACTTGGGAAATATTTGAAAGAGACCAAATATTAAACATGAGGGCTAATAATTTTGCCCTCAACTGAACATCTCGAAAAGGTGAAAACGGCGAGTATAAAGATGTTTTACACTGTGTAAAATGCTCACATTAAAAGCAACCCAAGAAGTCCAATTATATGTAGCGCGTCTGATGCCACTTTCCTCCATGATGAAGCGTCCTGTAATGTATTCCCACAGGTGCAATGATCCTGGGTGTAAAGATCCATTAAGCCTCTGCGTCTGCTTTAAAAAGCCCATCAAGGTCAGTGGCTCTGGACGGCGAGGAATCATAAATGTTTCTGAGGGTAAAGGCGAGATCCGGCCGTCGCTTTATTATTACTAACGAGCTGTTTTGACAAGCAGGTTGTCCTGGAAACGTACGCTTATCAGTGGAGGCATCTAAATAACACACATGTGGCGAATGCATTACAAGCAGGGTGCGATTTATACGTTGACCATCGGGGAGCGGGTAATATTTTTGGTAACTTTTGTGTATAATATGCTTCAGCGAAACAGATTTAGATATTTCAGATATTTAAATGTTTTTTGAGAGTATTAACAAATAAATATATAAATAAATAAGGGTGTCAAGGTGGCGCAGTGGGTAGCAAGAAGGTCGCTGGTTCGAGCCCCGGATGGGTCAGTTGGCATTTCTGTGTGGATTGCTGTGTTCTCCCCTTGTTGGCATGGGTTTCCTCTGGTTGCCCAAACACATGCGCTTTAGGTGAATTGAGGAAACTAAATTGTCTGTAGTGTATGTGCGTGAATGAGTGTGTATGGGTGTTTCACAGTGTTTGTTTCTGGCTGGAAGAGCATTCGCTACGTAAAACATATGCTTGGTCAGTTGGCGGTTCATTCCGCTATGGTGACACGGGGAGAACATACAAACTCCACACAGAAATGCCAACTGCCCCAGCCAAGGCTCGAACCAGCGACCTTCTTGCTGTGAGATGACAGTGCTTATATCAGACTTGTCATTTGGTTTTCGGTGTTTTTTGAGTAAATAAATAAATAAATAAATAAATAAATTTAAATAATTAAAGACATTACATAATAACAACTTCATAATTTAATTAATAGACAAAAATTAATAAATCAATAAATTAAATAATTTAAATGCAAACATATTACATGATAACAACGTCATAATTCAATTAATAGAGAAATAAATTAATAAATAAATAATATAAACAATTTAAATTTAAACATATTACATAATAACAACTTCATAATTCAATAAGATTAATTAAAAAAAAGTTAAACTAAATAAATAAATACAATTGAAATAAAGATATTTCATAAAATTAAATTAAATTAACAAAATTTAATAAAGCAATTCAATAAGGGATCAATAAATACATTAATAAATTAATTAAAATTAAAACATAACACATAATAACAGCTTCATGATTCAATAAGAGATAAATAAATAATTTAATTATTATATACAATTGAAATTAAAGCATATTACATGATAAACATTCATATTTTAATAAGATAAATAAAGTTAAATAAATAAATACAATTTAAATAAAATATATATTTCATAAATATTAACTACTTCATAATTCCATAAGATATTTAAATACATAAATAAATAAAACGTGAAGTAATAAAAACTTCATATTCCAATAAGGTATTAATTTATTAAATAATAAATAACTAATTATTTTTTCATTTAAAGAAAAAAATTACATAACAACAACTTCATAAAATGATAAAAATATTTTTATAAGAATAACAAATTCATAACTCAATAAGAGACAAATAAATAAACAAATAAAATTAAAACTAAAACATTACATAACTTTATAATTGACTAAATTCATAATTCAATAAATAAATAAATAAATACATACATAAATAAATCAAATGTAAATATATAACATTTTTATATTATGCTTTTATATTTTATAATAATAACAACTTCATATTTTAATAAGAGATAAATAAATAAATTAATTATAATAATAAATTAAGTAAAACATATTACATAATAAAACTCCATAAATAAATAGGAAAAGTTAAATAAACAAATAAATAAATAAATAAATAAATAAATAAAGTAAAACCATTTTACATTAAAAACATTAGATAAGATCTTTTCAGGTTAATATATGCTAAATAGGTTAAAAATTCTTAAATGATGTGATGAAAATCAGCGACCAAACCTCATTCATTCAGATTTCAGAGATCTGACAGACAGACTGAGAAAAGCAGAGAGCAGCAGCAGGTGAAGGAGGAGAGAGAGAACATTATCATTATCACTCACATTATAAGAGGAGCAAGAGAAACGGCAGAAATCAGAGATGGACAGCAGACGATGAGGAACCAGATACAAGCAGCTCAATTGCCTGGTGACTTCGGCTGATTGAAATTGACCCTCCGTCTGCAGTTAAAATCCTCTATCCTGGAGAAAAAAACTGAGAGCTCTCGTCTGCCTTTAATTTGAGTGGCTCTCATGTGGTTAGACAGGGTGAAATTTTACACTGAACGCTTCTAATTTGACGGAGGTGAGAGGGGGGGGGGGGGTGAGCTACAAAATGTGTCTGTCAATCAATGAGGGGACGGAGGGCACACCGTATCTGCGGGAGTGGAATTAAAGCATTTGCATTTTCACATTTGAGCTGCGGAAAAAACACCTAAAAGCCACAGAGTGTTTCGATTATTGATGACACAGCAGCTGAGAGATTAAACTAATGGCGGGAAAACAGATTTCTCTCTCCTGCGGGTCAATCATCACAAACTCACGCTGACTGACTGACAGCGCACAGAAAATGAGGACGGCACCATACACTTCAGAGATGAGGACTGGAGGTCAAGGGTTCCTAGTGACTGTCAGATTAAAAAAAAAAAAAAGATGCATCATTTAGTATTTAGGTATGAGATGGGGATTGAATGTGAATCGTTTCAGTGGAATTAAGTACATGTTATGTAAATTTAGTTTTTTTATCCTTTGATATACACTCAGCGGCCACTTTATTAGGTACACCTGTCTGACTGCTTGTTAATGCAAATTTCTTATCAGCCAATCACATGGCAGCAACTTAAGGCAGTTAGGCATGTAGACATGATCAAGACGATCTGCTGCAGTTCAAACCGAGCATCAGAATGCGGAAGACAGGCTGGTCTGAGTATTTCAGAAACTGTTGATCTACTGGGATTTTCTTGCACAACCATCTCTAGGGTTTACAGGGAAAGGTTTGAACAAGAGGAAATATCCAGTGAGCGGCAGTTCTGTGGACGCAAATGCCTTGTTGATGCCAGAGGTCAGAGGAGAATGGCCAGACTGGTTCCAGCTTACAAAGGCAACATTTACTCAAATAAGCACTGGGTACAACTGAGGTCTGCAGAAGAGCATCTCTGAACACTCAACATGTCCAACATTGAGGCAGATGGGCTACAGCAGCAGAAGACCACACCGGCTGCCGCTCCTGTCAGCTAAGAACAGGAAACTGAGGCTACAATTCACACAGGCTCACCAAAACTGGACAATAGAAGATTGGAGAAATGTTGCCTGCTTTGATGAGTTTCCATTTCTGCTGCCACATTCGGATGGTTGGGTCAGAATTTGGCAGCAACAACATGAAAGCATGAATCCATCCTGCTTTGTAAAAACAGTTCAGGCTGCTGGTGGTGTAATAGTGTGGGGGATATTTGTTGGCACACTTTAGGCTCATTAATACCAACTGAGTATCAAAGCCACAGCCTAACTGAGTATTGTTGCTGACCATGTCCATCCCTTTACGACCACAGTGTCTCCATCTTTTGATGGCTAGTTCCAGCAGGATAACGCACCATTTCATAAAGCGTGAATCATCTCAGACCGGTTTCTTGAACATGAGTTTACTGCACTCAAATGGCCTCCACAGTCACCAGATCTTAGTGTTAGGTATGAGAAGGGTATTGAAATGTGCAACATTTCAGTCTAATTATGTACATGTTGTATAGTTCTTGCACAATATACTGTCCTGTGCTGCAATGTATTGTAAGGGTAAATAATCATAAAAAGGTTACAGTAAATGCCTAATGATTAGTTAAAATTTCATATATTTCCTTTTTTTTTTTTTTTTTACAAAATAAAGATTAAGATTTACAGTTACGCATGTATGAGTTAACATCATTTTTGTTTTATTCAGTAAACTACAAGACATTTCCTAAGAATTTACGTATAGAGTGTCTATTCATTGGTTAAAATGTCACACACATACAGTATATGCATTCATTAATTCATTCATTTTCATTTCAGCTTAGTCTCTATTAATCTAGGGTCGCCACAGCGGAATGAACCGCCAACTTATTCAGCATAGGTTTAACGCAGCGGATGCCCGTCCAGCTGCAACCCATCACTGAGACACATATATACTGTATATATACAGTTGAAGTCAGAATCATTGGCCCCCTTTGATTTATTATTATTTTTTCTTTTTTAAATATTTCCCAATGTTTAACAGAGCAAGGAAATTTTCACAGTATGTCTGGTAATATTTTTTCTTCTGGAGAATGTTTATTTGTTTTATTTTGGCTAGAATAAAAGCAGTTTTAAATTTTTTAAACACCATTTAGAGGTCAATATCATCAGCCCCTTTAAGCTATTTATTTTTTCAATAGTCTACAGAACAAACCATCGTTATACAATAACTTGCCTAATTACCCTAACCTTAACCAGTTAAATTCTGCAATTATTTTGGGATTTTCATCTGGATTTTGCCTACCAAAATTTAAAAGCTTCCCCAAATCCACATGCAGAGGTGTAAATGCAAAAATTTGGTATCATTTTAAAGAAATTTTCATAAAACACTATTAAAAGTGTTTAAAATAACTGTACATGTTGTCTGTGTTATAATAAACACTTGAAAAAAGAGGCGCTTTTTTTTTTTTTTTTTTTTTTAAAAGAGACTAATTGTGGCGAGGGGGCGTGGCTGAGAGCCGTGGGAACGGAGTGAGGCCACCGTGTAAGTGGATACACCTGCGGTGCGCACCTGCTTCGGATCCCACGGAAGGAGCTTTGGACGATAAAAGGAGGAACGATGGCAGAGGAAGCCGAGAGAGGACCGGGCCCGGACATATTTTATTTTTGCTTTCAGTTTGACGGCAGTCTCCGTGAGGAGCTGCCGTCCGTTTGTTTTGGTTTAGACGGCAGCCTCCGTGAGGAGCTGCCGTCACTGTTATTAATAAATTATTTTAAAACTACGTCGGTTCTCCGCCTCTTTCTTCCCGGTGGCCAAAGGGGCTTAAACTTTATTACACAAATTTTTTGTCAACTCTAATTTGAAAGTGTACCTTGAAGGTTCTGTGTGGTTTAGCGTTCTGTAATTGATTTCGGTGGTTCCTGCACATGTCTGTAATCATAGGAAAAAAGAAAAATGTCTCCACCATAATCTATGCAAAGTTATTGTATTCCAACTGATGAGAGGTGCTGTACAAGCCACAGAGAGCGATCATTGTTTTCATATTTCACTATTCTTTTGTTTGATCAAACATAATTCACTGTGTTTGGACCACGTCAGACATATAAAAGGATTACTTATGCACATCACCTCAAAAACAGAGGAGAATAGCCCTGAAGCGCACAGCAGAAGTTTAGAGATGACAGCTGTCTATGCTATCTGGGGCTGCTTATTGATCATAAATGTATTGTTTTCACTTCTGTACCATGGAAACACCACGATTCATTCAACAACTGTTTGATAAGTGAATATAATTCAGTAAAAATAATGCTAGAACAGTATGAGCACCGGGAAGAGCTTTCATTTGAGCTGTAACCTGTACATGCGTCATATATGAACTATATGAAAATGAACCAATGTTCAATACCCAGCTCGGGTATCCAGAATACTGTGTATTTAAGTGTAAATAACTTTTGTACAGTACCAAATAAAAACCAAAGTGATGCATATGTGCAGAAAATATAGATTCTACACTTTCAAACGAAACCACTTAAGGGGGTCTGGTGCAATGCTAGCCCTTTAAATCTTAAAGCGAAAGTTGATGACGTCACAGACCCAGTACCGGGTCCTCTGAGTTTAATTAACCTAGTTAAGCCTTTAAATGTCACTTTAAGCTGTATAGAAGTATATCTAGTCAAATATTATGTACTGCCATCATGTCAAAGATAAAATAAATCAGTTTTTAGAAATAAGTTTTTAAAACTATTATGTTTAGAAATGTGCTGAAACAATCCTCCCTCCATTAAACAGAAATTGGGGAAAAAAATAAACTGTGGCGCTAATAATTCAGGGGGGCTAATAATTGTGACTTCAACTGTACATCATCCACAGATTCTTTCCTAGCTCATCCATTTTCAACACAAAGTCTTCTTCGTGACCTATAGTTTGATGATGTTGCTTATGCAGAAGATGTTTGTGAACACACATATCATTTTCCTCTCCGGCCTCAGAGATTGATTAACCTCAGAGACCTCTCTCACACACACACACACACACACACACACACACACACACACACACACACACACACACACACACACACACACACACACGCTCGAGTAGCTCTGAATATAATAAAACACGTATCACCAGCGCTTCCCTCTGTACTGATGCTCCTCTCAGATCAACCATAGAAACAATCACTTAGCAACCACATCATCTTCAGCTTCTCTTCAGTCCTGCTGGTGTCAGTAATAACAGCGTCAGTGAGACCGACTGTCATCTCTTTACATTTAGTTTTCTAACTACATTATCAAATTGTGTGCTCAACATATAGCTTCAAAATAGGTGCAAATAAGATTAATTTGGTGAATTTTGTTTTAAATCAAAGAAAAGATTGACTTTTAAGTATACAATTACATATTTTATTTGGGAGAAGCAGACAAAGCAATTAACTAAAATGTAATTCACATCAATAATAAAAACAATAGAGATAAATGTAAGTAGTCTCCACTAGTGCACAATCAAGTTGTCTGTTTTAGTTTATAAGCACACTTTATTTTTGTTGTTCCGTCTCTTTAAGTGAAGTTTATTTATAAACTAATTTCGAGAGGATCACATGCTTATAATTGCTTGCAGCTGGTGCATTCGATTTATGATTTACCAATCAGACGATTCCCAAGCCAATCTAAACACCCTCAGTTCCATATGGCAGTCATCTTCATTTTAAAAATCCCCCCTTCCACCCCAACACCTCCTCCTTTCCTAGATGGATGGCATGGTAGCCCGGTGGTTGGCACTGTTGCCACACAGCAAGAACGTCACTGGTTCTAGTCCTTACCAAGCCAGCCGACATTTCTGTGCAGAGTTTACACGTTCTCCCCGTGCTCACATGAGTTTCCCCCGGGTTCCTCTCATCGTTCTAAAACATGCAACTTAAGTTAATTGACTAATCCAAATCGGCACCATAGACATGCTCCTAGTAAGTAGTTATCTCTTAAGAGCAATCACTATCTGTTCATTAGCTACTACAGCAGGGGAGTTCTCGAGATCTACCTGAGCTCAAACTTCCCTCTCGCCTTGCAAGCTGGAGGGAGCCCCGGACTCGAGGATCTTATGAGCTCAGGGCTCTCTCCTGGGACAGCATGCCAGACAAGCTTTATAATTAATCATCAGCTAAGTGTCAACTCTTGAAATGCTTAGACATGCTAAAGCTTTATTGGTTATAAGCTTGGAATAAAAAAAGAAAAAAAAACTAAACAAAGGGATACCAAATATATTTCTCTTTGTTGTTGTGACTGTTTATTAAAATATTGATTTTTAATAATACTTTAAAATGATTCAGATTATTTTTTTTATGACTATATCCTTTTCGTCTGATTTATTCATGGTTATGAGTAATTTATCTAAATATTACATTGCAAAACCATCCTAATGTAAACAGACATGTGCATGTTCTCTTAACTTAATATTTATAACTCTTATTTATTTATTTATTCTTTCACATAAACATATTCTTATTTTTAATATTTATTATTTTTTGAACTTAAAAAAAATTATTAAGCATTGGATTAAAAACCGCATAAAAGAAACACAGAAACAAAAAAGTAAGTATATTAATTAAATAGATTTATTATTAAAATGTTAAAATGTGTTATTATTCAGATAATTTAAAGCTTTATTAATATCAATAATTTGATAAAAATGTAAATAATATATAATAAAATTATATTTTATTTTAAAATAATAATATTTTATAAATATCAAATAATAATAATAATAATAATAATAATAATAATAATAATAATAATAATAGTAATTGTAACTTAATATAATAATATAATATAATAAAATATAATATAATATTAGATTATATTATAATATAATATAATTGATTTAAATAAAATTTTATTAAATATTAAAAATGTATTAAGATAAATTATTTGATAAAAAAACTAGAAAACCAATTAAATAAAAATTTTAAATAATAAAAACTTTACTATTATCTTCAAATAATAATAATAATAATATTACTAATAATAACTTAATAAAAACAAAATATTTTCCACATGACATTTTAGACATATTTATTAGAATATGTTTATTTGAAAATAAATGCACACCTTATAATGTTTATGAACTAATCAGATTGAAGCATGCAAAATAACTTAATATAATAACTTAATAAACTTATTACTTAATAAATAATAATTTTAAATAATAATATTAATAATTATAACAATGTAATGTATTTAATTAAAAAATAATTTAATTTGATGGAAAAAAGTATTGAAAACAGATTAAATAAGTAAATTAATAAAGATTTTATATAATAAAAAAATTACAACCATATAATAATAATAATAATAATAATAATAATAATAGTAATAATAATAACTAAAAGAAAGTGTATAATATAATATATTGTAATTTAAAGTAATGTAATATATTATAAGAGAAGAGAATATAACTGAATTAAAAAAAAGATTCAAATGAATAACCAATTTATTGAAATAATATTTTTGATAAAGTATCAAAAATTATTGTATTGTGTTTATATGAAAATAATTGCACGCCTCATAATATTCATTATAAGCAACCAATCAGATTGAAGCATGCAACAGCCCACTGTAATACAATATAATATAATATAATATAATATAATATAATATAATATAATATAATATAATATAATATAATATAATACAGACTATTATAATATAATACAGACTATTATAATATAATACAGACTATTATAATATAATATAATATTCCATATAACAGTGTAGACCCATTTATAATATGAATTTTTTACAGTATCAGTGACTCTTTATACAAGAAACTTAATAAATGCTTTTTACAATTTCAACTATAATGATCATAATTAGCAGTCAGTAACACCTAAATCTTACAAAACCCCAGTACATATATGATTATTTTTACACATTTTGGAGTTAAAAAAGCAAAAACCAAAGTGCTGTAATACTCCTCAAACACTTCACGCTGTCTTCACAATAGCTGAAACACAGTGTGAAGATCGCCTGAATTAAGAGACCACGATAAAAAGCGAGCTAATGAAGGAGAAGGTAAAGTTTCTCATCTCAACACCGATAACCTTGGCTATAATTACTGACCAAAGTCATTCAAATGAGGCGCGCGGCAAAATAAATGAGAATGAATAGAGATATAATCCCGCACTCCAAAAGCTTCATCACCGGTGGAAGAGTCATACATCTCTCTTAAACGTCCTTTATGCGCAGCCTTTTCAATGGCAAACTTATTATCTGTCAGCAAAGCAAGGTTAAAGGCGAGGGAGATCCATGGAAATCAGAATTGGAAACGAGCGGCACATTGGCTAAGGAAAGGCATTTTTTATCATATCGGAGTTCATAATAGATGATCAGTGTCATAAAGAATGATGAGGCGGCGGCGGCGTTATTTAAAAAGCCAGCGAGAGACTTATTTTCATCCCGATCAGACGCATGCGGAGATGAGACGGTCAAAGACAAACGCATTACAGCCCACACTGGATATACAGCAGCACTGCGCTAAACTTTCAGCTCAACATTAGCGGAAGGAATAACTGAATGTTGGATTGTTAGAAATAAAACTCAGTTCCTAGAGCTTTGCTGTGTATTATTGTCTAATAATTCAACAATAGAGCGGCGCAATCGTTAGCATTGTCGTCTTAAAGCAAGAAGGTCGTTGGTTCGAGTCCCAGCTCGGCCAGTTGAGCATTTCGTGTGGAGTTTGCATGTTCTCTCTGTGTTGGTTTGGGTTTCCTCTAGTGGTGTAACGCAGGGGTTCTCAACCTTTTTTCACTGCGGGGCCTACTTCTTTCTCCGATCAATTTTTTAAGGAACACATGTCTGACATTTTCTCTGAAATGTTTGTTTGAAATGCTCATTTAAACCTTTATTTATTAGCAAATGTTAAATTACGTCATATTATATTATATTTTATATAACAGTTCTGTCTGGTTCTTGAATCTGATTGGCTGATAGCTGTGCAATATTTTGCCAGTAACATCCGCTTGTTAAGTGGTGACGTGTTTGTGACGTATGTATACTGTTTCCGGGTCCAAGCCGCCACTCATTTGAGTGGAGAAATCATTCGTTTATGATAACGTTTTATTCCTATCACACATTAAAGTTAATTTTATACAAAATCATAGTGTACACAACAATCTCTGGGCTTGCTGCATAACAAACAGCGGATGCCCTTCCAGCTGCAACCCATCTCTGGGAAACAACCACACACACTCATTCACACTCATACACTACAGACAATTTAGCCTGCACAATTCATCTGTACCGCATGACTTTGGACTATGGGGGAAACCGGAGCACCCGGAGGAAACTCACAAGTTCGCAGTCAGAACATGCAAACTCCACACAGAAACGCCAACTGACCCAGCTGAGGCTCAAACCAGCAACATTCTTGCTGTATTTATATATTTTTTTCTATTCTTCAAGCAGGTCTCTACGTTTTTTTGGTCCGCTTTTGGTGCGCACTCGAGTACGATAGTTGCTACATTCACACCTTCCCAAACGAACCGCACCAAGAGGAAAAGCGAACTCTAGTGCAATTCAACCAAACTAAATAAGGCAGGTGTGAAAACACCCTAAAACACTGCGTTTGCTGTTTGTTCAAACTACTTATTTAAAATGAGCTGAAAAACAAAATTCAGAGTTACAACCGGTCCTTTGAGAGGAGCCATAATGCTGAAGTGGCCCTCAGTGAAAATCAGTTTGACAATGGCTGCGTCCGAAACCGCCTACTACTCAGTAGGTACTGCATTTAAATTTAAACGTACTACACTCAGCCGTTATAAAAGTGCGCTCTATACAGTATGAATGTGGAAAGTATGAATGGAATTCGGACGTACTACATCCGCCATATTGTCATGGTCACGTGACGTACCTGCGTCAATTGCATCGCTTTACTCCCATCCATGAATTTGCTCGCGGGCCACTATGGGACAGCGCAGCGTGCATGGAATGCGCACTCCAGAATCTCGCCGGTAGTAGTAAGTCATCCGGGTACTTCTCGCATACTGATTTTCGAATTCTGTGAATTCGGACATACTACTCGGCTCGCATACTGATTTTGGCGCACTATATAGTATGGAAGTACGCGGTTTCGGACGCAACCAATCAGTTTGTATATTCAATATATTGAGCACCAGAAGTTCACTACATGGAGAAAATCCTGCATGCTTTCCTCAAATGTATTAATTTCAACTAAAGAAAGAAAGAAATGAACATCTTGGAGGACAAACGTAGAGTAAATAATCAGGAGATGTTCGTTTTGGAACTAATCCTTTAAGACTTGTATAAGAGATGTTGGAAGAGTGAGTGCTTTAGGCCTGGAGTTGGTCTGAGCTGCGCTTCTGCCCACGCAATATTGTCTGAATTGATTGGATTGGGAATTAAATAAGTACACACATGGGTTTAACCCATTACGCCATTACATCTGGAAAGCACTCATCGGTAATGGTTTTATTTGTCAGAATGTTAATGATCACATCATTTCAGCAAACTTTTCCCCAAAACAGGTCAAGCTGATCCATGCAGCTCACAATACTTTAGCCTGAAGAGGTCATTTTGTTCAGAAGACTGTGTGTATGCGTGCATGAGTGAGTTTGTGTACTGGTTTATGTGGCTTACAGGAACACAGAGTTATATAATGACATGAGTATGATTAATTGTACTCCATTAAGGGCCGATCACACTGATAGTGCTCTGTTCGGAGAACACGAGGTGCACTGAATTGCTCTTTTTTATGGTTGTTGATAAAAATCATGTGTTGCACTGTTTATGTCACTGAATTGATTTGTGAAGTTATACAGCTCTGCATAACTCAAAACTAGAGCTGCACAATATATAGTTTCAGCCTCGATATCGCAATGTGTGCATTCGCAATATAGTCACATCCAATGTTGGGGATAGTTACTTTAGAAAGTAATGCATTACAATGTTGAGTTATATTGCTAATTTACGAAGTATGCTATCCTTCTCGGATGCAGAAAAGCTAGTCCATGCTTTTATGACTTCTAGGCTGGATTACTGTAATGCTCTGTTCACTGGCTGCCCAGCATCCTCTATTAACAATCTTCAGCTAGTACAAAATGCAGCTGCCAGAGTTCTTAGAAAATATGATCATATCACCCCAATTTTATCCTCCTTACACTGGCTCGCCTGTTAAGTTTCGTATTAAAATTAAAATATTGCTTCTTACCTATAAAGCTATATTGACCTTATTCTCCGCAGACGAGCGGGCGCTGCCATTTGAATATTTTTGGCACGAGACTTCCGGTCTCATTCACTTCCATTCATTTTTAGACATTAAAAACTGCTCTTTTCGCTGTTTGATGTTGCAAACTGATGTTTCCTTGTTATATTATTCTACTTGGTCTGTATAGTCATGCAAACATTTGTTTGTAGAGCAAGTAGTTTGACCGTTTTTTTTGCGGTTTATTATTCCTTGTCATTTCTCCCATTGGCGACTGAAACGGAAGTTCCAAGACAATCGCGAAAACAGGCGCACTTCCACATTTTAAAATAAGGTCAATAATCTAGCTCCTGTTTATCTAACCAACCTCCTGTCTCGCTACAATCCAACTCGCTCTTTAAGATCTCAAAACTCAGGGCTTTTAGTAGTACCCAGATACTCATCCTGAGGCCCCAATGCGATCCAAAACCTGTAAAGAGATGACCCCAAGGTTTCCATAATCCTGGACCAAGATTGATTATTATCAATCATCAGCTAAGTGTGAACTCTTGAAGTGAAGTTTATTTATAAACAAATTTTGAGAGGATCACGTGCTTATGATTGTTCACAGCTGTTCCAACTTTAGCTAATAACTGATTATCCTATCAGACAATCCTTAACTCACTATAAATAACCAGACTTTTCTCAAATCAATATCTTAGTCTCGAAGAAACCCCCCCCACTTAACCCTACTTTCCCTCCTTTCAAACGGGCGTCACAGTGGCCAGCGATTAGCGCTGTTGCCTCACAACAAGAATGCCCCGGGTTTAATTCCTTTCCAAACCAGACAGCGTTTCTGTGCGGAGTTTGCTCGTTCTGCCCGTGGTCGCGTGGGTTTTCCCCGGATCCTCCGGTTTCCTCACACAGTTCAAAAACAAGCACCCTAAACAATTAATCCAAAATATTTTAGCTAAACTGTGAGTACACCTTCAGCATCCATATCTGACACTTAGCTACAATAAGCAAGAGGGGGAGTCATTGAGATCTACCAGAGCTCAAACTCCCCTCTCGCCTTGCAACGGGAGGGAGCCCAGGGCTCGAGGATCTTATAAGCACAGAGCTCTCTCCCGGGACAGCACGCCAAACTAGCTTTATTATCAATCATCAGCTAAGTGTGAACTCTTGAAATTAAATTAATTGGAAATTCAGTAAAAACATCGCCAAAAACAGCTAAAAGTCCTGTCCTTGTTTACAAACCATCAGTTTGTTCCACGGCTGTATAAGTTTCTTTCTTCTAACACAAAAAAGGAAATTTTAGAAACCAAACCATTGTTGATCTTCATTAACCTCCTAAAGTCAAATCCAAATACACATGCAGAGGTGTAAATGCAAAATTTTGTATCATTCTAAAGAAAATTGTTTACATTTTCATAAAACACTACTAAAAGTGTTTAAAATAACTGTATATGTTGTCTGTGTTATAATAAACACCTATAAAAAGAGGTGCTTTTTGTAATTTTTTTATATACTCAGATTTGAAAGGGTACCTTTTAGGTTGTGTGTGGTCTAGCGTGCTGTAATTAATGTTGGTGGTTCCTGCACATGTCTGTAATCATAGGAAAAAAGAAAAATGTCTCCATTATAATCTATGCAAAAGTTATTGTGTTCCAACTGATGAGAGGTGCTGTACAAGCCACAGGGAGCGATCATTGTTTTCATATTTCACTATTCTTTTGTTTGATCAAACATAATTCACTGTGTTTGGACCACGTCAGACATATAAAAGGAGTACTTATGCACATCACCTCAAAAACAGAGGAGAAATAGCCTTGAAGTGCACAGCATAAGGTAAGAGATGACAGCTGTCTGTGCTATCTGGGGCTGCTTATTGATCAAAAATGTATTGTTTTTACTTCTGTGCCATGGAAACACCGCGATTCATTCGGCAACTGTTTGATATGTGAATATAATTCAGTAAAAAGAATGCTAGAACCGTATGAGCACCGGCAAGAGCTTTCATTTGAGCTATAACTTGTACATGTGTCATATAAGAACTATATGAAAATGAACCAATGTTCAATGCCTAGCTCGGGTATCCAAAATACTGTGTATTTAAGTGTAACTTTTGTACAGTAGAATAAAAACCAAAGTGATGCATATGTGCAGAAAATATAGATTCTACACTTTGGGTCTGGTGCAATGCTAGCCCTTTAAATCTTAAAGTGAAAGTTGACGACGTCACAGACTTGGTACCGGGTCTGCGAAGTTTGAGAGGTTAACCTCCATGGTATTAACAAACATTCTTCAAATGATCTTCTTTTGTGTTTCGCTAAAGAAGCTTAAATAAAGGATGAGTAAATCATAACTAACGTTAAAGCTTAACGTTGTACTTTATGAAATGTTTCTGAAGTGTAACGTAAAAGCAAAATCAAACATGAGGGGATTAATCTCTAAGCACACTTGTGACTGCTTAATCGTATTATTTCATCAGTAGCGTGTGGTTGTGATGGATGAACACATGCTCAGTGGTGGGAGAAGCAGAGAAATCTCCATCAGCCCTGCTCATACACATCTATAATGCCAAACAAATCTGCTCATTTCATATTCAGAGATGCAGATATTCACACCCTGCAGTGTTTTCTGTGTGTGTGTGTGTGGCACCGGGGTGTTGAATACACTCGCATTACATAAAACAATATTCAAGGTGACCCGACAACACAACTGATGAACATCAGCGGCTCTACAAACCACTGACAACAGGCCTGAGAGCAGCTGCTACTGCTGAACACACACACACAAATTACTCAGGCACATACCACACACACACACAACACACGCACACACTCGGAGACCACATGTATTCTCTCATTCTCTCTCTCACACACACACTACATACACAATACACACTCACAGACCACAGACACACACTCTCTCTTATTCCCACACAAGCAAACAGACCACAAACATGTACGCACACACATAGACCACATGCACACTCTCTAACACACATACACACACTTACAGTAGACTACACAAACACACACACACACACAGACTAAACACACACTTACACACTCAACACATACAGTATACCCCCCACACACACACATAGACCACACACATTCTCTCTTTCGCACATATACATGGACTCAAGAGAAAGACTTCACACACACACAGACCACAACCACCACACACACAAACACACACCGTTGGAGAAACCACATACATGCGCACATACACAGCCGACATGTACTCTTTTGCAAACATAACACACACACACACACACACACACAAAATACTCTCTCACAGACTACACACTCATACAGACACACACTAACACACAGGCCACAAGCACACTCTTTTACACACACACACACACACACACACACACACACACACACACACACACACACACACACACACACACACACACACACACACACAGACACAGACACACAGACACAGACACAAACACATTGACTAAACAACAAACAAACTAAACAAATAGACCAAACACAAACAATAAACACACACACTGACTTACACACACACACGCACGCACGCATGCACGCACACATGCACGCACGCACACATGCACGCACGCACGCACGCACGCACGCACACACACAGAGAGAGAGAGAGAGAGAGAGAGAGAGAGAGAGAGAGAGAGAGAGAGAGAGAGAGAGAGAGAGAGAGACAGGCCACAAACACTATGGTATACCTACATACACACACACACTCACATACTCTCTCACAGACTACAGAAAGAAACACACACTCATAGACCACACACACATTCAAACACTAAACAAACACTCACTCACAAACTACACACAAATACCCACTCACACAGACAAAGAGACCACACACACACTCACTCACACAGACAGACAGACACAGACCACCTCCCCACACACACACACTGACAATCTCAAAGACGACAAAAACAAACACAAACACACACAAACACAACAACTACACACAAAGGCACACACATGCTCTCTCATAGACTACACAAACATATACAAACATACACACACAAACACGTGCATACACACACAAAGAGACTACACAAACACACACACAGACTACACAAAACACACACAGTGAGATTGCACAAACACACTCTCTCACATAGACTTCAAAAACACTACACAAAGACCACACAAACACACACACACAGACTACACAACACACAGACTACACAAAACACACACAGTAAGATTGCACAAACACACTCTCTCACATAGTCTACAAAAACACTACACAAAGACCACACAAACACACACACACACACACACACACACACACACACACACACACACACAGACAACACAAACACACAGAGACTACACAAAACACACACAGTGAGATTGCACAAACACACTCTCTCACATAGTCTACAAAAACACTACACAAAGACCACACAAACACACACACAGACAGACAGACAGACAACACAAACACACAGACAGACACAAACACACACACACACAGACAGACAACACAAACACACACTGCCATCAGCATATGCAAGAGCTACACTTCAACAACCTTGTACATGATAACCTCAACAACTCGGAGAGCTGAGTAAAAATGGCTAATCGTCTGTGCAAGTGTGTTTGACCGTGCGTGTGTGTGTGTGTGTGTGTGTGTGTGTGTGTGTGTGTGTGTGTTGTTTGCTGGAGGAGATATGAGCATGTCTGCAGTGAGGAATCATTCAGTGATTAATGTTCAGTCTCATTGGCAGATCTCTCGGCTGACCTTCAAACAGCTCCAGTGTGTTTAGCCTCTGATTTGAGCGCACGTCGCCTCTCCTCCTTCAGTTTGTCAAGCTGAAGAGGCAGAAGGGTGAAAGTGGGAAGAGAAAGCGGCGTCCAAAATACCCTTGACCCGCGCTCTTTCAGTCGCCGCGCTGCTTTCGGAATTATTCTCCACAAAAATACAAGCCTCATAAACTGCTGGCTCAGTCAGTCTGACTTGAAGAAGCACGTCTGGCCTGCTGCTCACATGAGAGACACAAACACACTGCTACGAGTGTGATATTGTGTTTATGTAACAGGTATGAAAATTATAATTCGCTTTGAGTATAGAATTACACAAAATATGTATTTTATCTAATGTGTTATTAAGTGTACCTGAGGTGGTTGTTAGTGTGTGTCTTCTCCTTTAAATTTCCAAGGGAGCTCACGTTGTTTAATTTCCTGTTTTGCACCCGACTCTTCCCTCTCTGCACTGACTGCGCATGGGAGAGGTGGGTGTCTGCCATAGATATATACATTAGATGTCGCCTGGCCTATTGTTGTCTATTGGACGGAATGTGTCAATAGCGCCACCATCTTGGTACAGGGTAGCGCTCCTTTGAAATGAATGCGGGACCAAAGTACAGTGGAGGACTGTGGCCATCCACAGCCAGAGATATACACATATACAAATATATCTATGATCGGGAGTTTTCCTGGATGTTAGTATGTAATTTGTTTTTTTCTAATTACGAAAATTATAATTTTACATCACTTTTCTACATTGATGGCTCGTTACTACACCCGTAGACAGCGCTAAAGTCCAGCATCTTCACGTAGTAACACTGTCTTGACTAGTGCGGTTGAATGACATTTGTCCTGGGAGCACTGTACCAATGTGGCGGCGCTATTGACGCATGCTCACGGTCCCTATGCGATATCTAGTGTATATATCTATGGGTGTCTGCTAAGCTCTATTTGATCCTAAATCATCTTTACTTTATAAATCACTTTAATAGTTATACCTTTATTTTTCACTTATATTTAATTATTTTTGTGGTATCACTCAAATTGTAGTTATGTTGGCTTGAGAAAGCCAACATACTGTTATACTACTCTGTCCTTGAAAACAAACGTATCTCCTCCTAGGCCGTTCATGCCACAAGGCCCAAATGTGGTCAAAATGTGCCTTCTACATTCAAGATTGTTGCTATATCTCCTCATGCCTATAAGACTTATTGTTTTTTTAAATAAAAAATGTTAAATATAAAATTTTTATAATCCGAGCATATAAAAAAATTATACAAGCCCCAAATTTGGCCAAAAGCTGTATTTAGATGCGTTAGATTTTGTTGCTATATCTGTAAGGTTTATCAGATTTTTAGTTTTCCAATAAATAATTTTTAACCATTATTTTTCTCAAAATATGGCAAGCCATTTTTGACTTAAACTGCATATTTTTTACTGATATGGCAAGCTATTTTTGCATGTATCACTTTCACACTTATTAAGCATTGCATTTTCAAAAAAATACGGCAAGCCATTTTTACATAATGTTCATTCCCTTAGTCCCTTTATTAATCAGGGGTCGCCACAACGGAATGAACCGCTAACTTATCCAGCATTTGTTTTACACAGCGAATGCCCTTCCAGCCGCAACCCAACACCAGGAATACATAATGTTCAAGTCCAGTTTTTGACACTCATAAAGACTGTCATAGAGACATCGGGGTTGATTAAGATCACTCATATTGCCAAGAACATTTGATGTATCATCACTAACCTGTCAAATGTCCCCATAGCAATAAAACAGTATAACCTAGCAACCATTTAAAAACAGCAATATCTCTACATCAGAACATCGTAGGGACCTGGGCATTGGCTTGTTTGACTCATGCTAGCAAATGGGACTTCCTGTGTACTATGCATGGTAACAATGATAATGGAAGCCAATTGCTAATAACGATTAGCTACATGCTATGAATGATTATCTAAATGCAATAACATATGCTAGAAATGCCTCCTAAGTATTAGCATTTGATCAAACATGTACACGAGCATTGCCATTTAGCAACTGCTTAGCAACTACCTAACAATGCCATAATTGTTTTAGCAACTGCCTAGCAACCACTTAGCAACCGCCGCCGTGCTTTCTGCCAACTGCCATTCCCAGTCCTAGCGCAGTCACGTTGGCTTTCTCAAGCCAACATCAAAGTTTATCAATGAACTTTAGGTTCTAGTTTTGATTGATATTTGCCTAACTGAAGCATGTAGATGCTAAATGCATTGCACTTTCCTTTTAACAGAAATGCTGTAAGGGCGAAGACACACTGTAAAAGCTGTGCTTTTTGTTTTTTCTCAGGTATGTTTTGTCACTTTATTAATATTGTTTGGAGTTTTGTTCTCTCTATTTCTCTCCATCTCTCCCTTTCTGCATTGACTGCGCATGGGAGAGAAATGCTGTAAGGGCGAAGACCCACTGTAAAAGCTGTCCTTTTTGTTTATTCTCAGTGAGTAAAGAGCCGTCACAACTGATGATCTCCGACTGGTTATTCCTTCATAAAACAAAGTAAACACAATGCAGAACCGGTTACATTTATACAACAGTTCGACAGCATAATCTGTATATGAAAAAGCAAATCAAACGTAGAGCAGTGGTCTGCCCCCACATTCGGTCCGGCTCTTGAATAATACCACACTGTAAAAAAAAATTATAAAAAAATGTACAGAAAATATTTTAAAACTATTTTCTTGTTCCCAGAATTTCTACAGAAAGTGGCCGTAGGTCCTTTCGATACGAAAGGTCCCTTCTCCCTTCCTTTTTTAGATCAATTCAATCATTTCGTCTTTTCGGGGCTAATTAATTTTCTCTTTTGGAAACAACTTGCGAATGTTATTAATATTGGCTCCAAATTAAATGTTAACTACTTATTAGTATATCAAACTGTTTGTGCTTTTGATTATATGTTTTTGCTTATTTAGGCTTCAGATTGTGGGAAGTGTTTCAGGTGGAGTGTGCTGCTTGTTTTGTTGTTTGTTTGTCTTGTCAAGTGTATGTACGTTATGATATGTTGTACTCTGTTTGATTTGTGAACTTTTTAGGGACCCCCTTGAAAATGAGATGATTCATCTCAAGGGGCTGTCCCATTCAATAAACTCAATTTCAAAATTTTAACAGTAATTATTTTGTCATTTCAAATTGTATTCAAAACTTAGTAAAATGACAAACAATCTCTCTAAATTAACAATTTGACTTTCATTTTAGGTACTTTATCATTACAGACAAATTACTGACATATTTGTTTTTTATATGGGGAAATTACAGTATTATTTATACAGTTTTTTTTCTGTTTTTTTAAATTATATTCAAAAGTCTAAAAAATTTACAAAGAATATCTGTCTTGAATGAATTATCTTAATAAATATAATATATAAATATATGAAGAATATCTTAATAGCTTGACTTATTTTATGTACTATAAAATTAATGACAAATTACAGCATTATATATATATATATATATATATATATATATATATATATATATATATATATATATATATATATATATATATATATATATATATATATATATATATATATATATACACATATATATATATATACACACATTACAATAATATATATATATATACACACATTACAATAATATATATATATATATATATATATATATATATATATATATATATATATATATATATATATATATATATATATATATATATATATATATATATATATATATATAAGTTTTTTTATGGTCTAGAGAACAAACCGTAATTATACAATAACTTGCTAATTACCCTATGCCCAATAATATTCATCTCTGGTGACTGGGCTGGTCAATCCTGGAGCAGCTTCTTTGCTTTCAGGAGCTTTGATGTGGAGGCTGAAGTATGAGAAGGAGCGCTATCCTGCTGGAGAATTGTCCTTCTCCTGTGGTTTGTAATGTAACGGGCAGCACAAATGTCTTGATACCTCAGGCTGTTGATGTTGCCGTCAACTCTGCAGATTTCTCGCACACCCCCATACTGAATGAACCCCAAACCATGATTTTTCCTTCAACAAACTTGACTGATTTCTGTGGAAATCTTGGGTCCATGCGGGTTCCAGTAGGTCTTGGGATGATTGAAATGCAGGTCAACAGATGATTCACCAGAAAAATCCACCTTCTGCCACTTTTCCAAATGATTAACTAGAAGGTATTATTTGTTGCTCCTACAACTGGGATGGACCACAAGACTTTTATCAGGTAGTGTATATATATATAAATATAAAAAGAGAGCTTAACAGTCAAAGTCAACAAAAATTTTACCATTTTTACTTTTGTATTAACTACAACTTAAAAAAAATTATATATATATATATATATATATATATATATATATATATATATACACATATATATATATACATATATACAGTATATATATATATATATATATATATATATATATATATATATATATATATATATATATATATATATATATATATATATATATATATATATATATATATATGCATTGCCTCCTCCAATCACTGAAGCATAATATATCCAGTGCTTTCCGTTACACCTAATTCAACATCTCAGCATCTGGCACAGAAGCCGAGTGAGAAGAGAAAAAAATGAGAGAGAGAGAGAGAGAGAGAGAGAGAGAGAGAGAGAGAAACCACACTACTATTTAATTTGACTTTGTGAGCACCGGATATGAAAATTAAATCAAGACTAATGAGCAATGAACAATAAAAGCGGAAGATAAACGGTTCAGCGGCCGCCAGACAGACAAGGTTGCTGAAGTCGAATAACTTTATTCCTTCATAATTCCCCCCATTCAAAAGCCCGCAAAGGCAATCAAATCCCAATTTTTAAGAAATGCCATCTTTGGTACATTTGGCCCGGCCTCCATCAGAATAATTTCCTCTAAAATGCTAATGAGAAGAAACAGAGCAGAATCCAATGGAAAAACGGCACACAACAACAATAGGGCTCTTCTGAAAGAGACATTATTAAAGGACTAGTCAACGCTGGGTGAGAAAGAAAAAAGTCAAATTCTCAGTTTAATGCTTTCTGAAAGTCTGCTTAGATGAAAACGCTGCGATTTCAAAGGAATATCAGCCAGCATCTCCTTCAGGCAAACCTATGTTTATTCCACTTAAATTATAACATTCTCAAGAAATAGCATGTTTCTTTTTTACTGTTATTATTTTTTTTTTAAATAAGTGTGTTACAGTGCTTCAACAAAAGATGTTGCAGACGTTGGGGAATATTGTCTTTGCCTACAGAAACCCCTCTGAAACTCAACAAGAACGATAAGAGGATTGCAGAAACGACGCCTTGCCAACGCAGACAGGATAAAACGTTTTTCAAGGTAATGCAGTTTCTCCCAGAGGAGCGCGAACAATAGCGGCGTTCATATCAAAACAACTAAAATAACACTTATTACAAAACGCAGAGAGTCTCCAGTCTAGACGTTATGATTCTGTGTGATTTACATGATTTAACTTTAGCTTTGCCCTCATTTTATATCTCTACATGTTTTATAGAGTTATTTAAACCAGGGGTTCTCACTGCGGGGCCCTCTTCTTTCTCCGATTAGTTTTTGAAGGTCCACCTGTCTGACATTTTCTCTAAAATGTTTGTATGAAATGCTCATTTAAACCTTTATTTATTAACAAATTATATATTATATTTAATTTTTCATTTTCTTGTCAGCTTAGTCGCTTTATTAATCCGGGGTCGCCACAGAGGAATGAACCGCCAACTTATCCAGCAAGTTTTTACGCAGCGGATGCCCTTCCAGCCGCAACCCATCTCTAGGAAACATCCGCACACACATTCACACACACACTCATACACTACGGACAATTTAGCCTACCAATTCACCTGTACCGCATGTCTTTGGACTGTGGGGGAAACCGGAACACCTGGAGGAAACCCACGCGAAGGCAGGGAGAACATGCAAACTCCATACAGAAACGCCAATTGAGCCGAGGTTTGAACCAGCGACCTTCTTGCTGTGAGGCGACAGCACTACCTACTGCGCCACTGCCTCGCCCTATATATTATATTATTATAACAGAATTATAATAGAATTTCTTGAGCTACTCTGTCAAGTCCTGTTGTACAGTTCAGAGGACATCCTGGGATTTCTAGTGATATGTCATTTGATTGGCTGGCATGCTAGGAACCACTTCTGACGCTGCATTTAAAATGGCTGACATACAAGAGTTGTTATCCCCGCTGAATTATTAGCCCCCCGTTTTTTTTTGTTTTTTTTTTCTATAATTTCTGTTTAACAGATAGAAGATTTTTTTTAACACATTTCTAAACATAATCGTTTCAATAACTCATTTCTAATAACTGATTTATTTTATCTTTTGTATAATCTATCTATTGTATAACGATGTACTTTTTCTGTAGACTTAAAGAAAATAATTTTGTGCTTAAAATGGTGTTTAAAAAATTAAAAACTGCTTTTATTCGAGCTGAAATAAATCAAAGAAGATTTTCTCCAGAAGAAAAAATATTGTCAGACATACTGTGAAAATTTCCTTGCTCTGTTAAACAACATTTGGGAAATACATAAAAAAAAAATGCAAAGGAGGGCTAGAAATATATATATATACATATCCAATCCATATTTATATCCATATTCATTCATTCATTTTCTTTTCGACTTAGTCCCTTTATTAATCCAGGGTTGCCACAGCGTAATGAACCACCAACTTATCCAGTATATGCATGTTAAAAAGCATACATTAAACCAGTATTTACATTAAAACTGTATTTAACTAACATTTGTAGACATTAAAACTGTATTTACTTAATATTTTTAGACATTAAAACTGTATTTACTTAATATTTGTAGACATTAAAACTGTATTTACTTAATATTTTAGACATTAAAACTGTATTTACTTAATATTTTAGACATTAAAACTGTATTTACTTAATATTTTAGACATTAAAACTGTATTTACTTAATATTTTAGACATTAAAACTGTATTTACTTAATATTTTAGACATTAAAACTGTATTTACTTAATATTTTAGACATTAAAACTGTATTTACTTAATATTTTTAGACATTAAAACTGTATTTACTTAATATTTTTAGACATTAAAACTGTATTTACTTAATATTTTAGACATTAAAACTGTATTTACTTAATATTTTAGACATTAAAACTGTATTTACTTAATATTTTTAGACATTAAAACTGTATTTACTTAATATTTTAGACATTAAAACTGTATTTACTTAATATTTGTAGACATTAAAACTGTATTTACTTAATATTTTTAGACATTAAAACTGTATTTACTTAATATTTTAGACATTAAAACTGCTTACTTAATTTTTGTAGACATTAAAACTGTATTTACTTAATATTTTAGACATTAAAACTGTATTTACTTAATATTTTTAGACATTAAAACTGTATTTACTTACGTTTTTTGCAGACTTTCTTTTAAGACGGTATTTACTTAATATTTTTACAGATCCGGTGGGCAGATTCTGTATGAGAGACAGAGATGCGTCTGAGAGTGAGAAGAGGAGAATATCTCTGGTCGAGCTGAAGGGAATCTGCTTATTGGATGTTTTCAATCAATGCACACCTCGGCGAGTGGCCTAAACGCTTATTGAATATTCAATTAGACGAACAAGCTGCAATGATTCTGTGCCTGGAGAGAAAGTGGAAAAATCTCTCTAGAGGAAGAAGCTCTCACATTTCACAAAAGCACAGAGGAAAATCATACATGCACACAAACGATTTATAGTGTGAATTTACAGAGATAGAATAATTATCCTTTCATCCAATAATACACACATCACTTACTCATTAATCTAATCATCAAGAGTCAAAGATCTCATCTTATTCATGCTCTTAGCTGAGAACAACAAACACTGAAATCAGAAATGGAAATCTCATTTTGGGGAATAATTAACATCCTTACTAATAAAGTCCATTCAAATACAGAAAAAAAGAAAGAAAGAAAGAAAGAAAGAAAGAAAGAAAGAAAGAAAGAAAGAAAGAAAGAAAGAAAGAAAGAATAAATAAAAGAAAAAAGAATAGGATTATAGAATGATAGAATGACAGACAAAACAACAAAGATTAAGAGACAACAATATAGACAATCACAAAAAATCAAGATAGATAGATTAACATTTACTAAAATTTATAAAAACAGTTAATTTACAGAAGTTTACTGTAAAATAGTGGCCATTAATTACTGGAATTTACCATAAAAATGGGCTTTAAATTAAAGAAATTGTCAATTAACTAGCGTTAGTTACAGAAATTCACCGTACAATAATAGCCATGAAATTGGAGAAATTTTATCTTAAAAAAACAGCCGTTAACTTACAGAAATTAACCATGAAATAACAGCCATTAAATTACAGAAGTTTATTGTAAAATAAAAGCCATGAAATTAGAGAAATTATATCTTTAAAAAAAGACGTTAACTTGCGGAAATTTACAATAAAAATGGCCTATAAAATTACAAAAATTTAACATAAAATAATGCCCGTTAATTACTGAAATTTACCATAAAGAACGGCTGGTAAATTACAGAAATTTACTGTCAATTAACTAGCATTAACCTACAGAAATTTGCCATACAATAATAGCTGTTAAATAGAAATTTACTGTAAAATAGTGACCGTGAAATTACAGAAATTTACCAAATAAGGCCATTAATTACAGAAAATTACCATAAAAACTGCTGTTAAATTACAGAAATTTACAGCAAAATACTAGAATTTACCACCAACAATGGCCGTTAAATTAAAGAAATTTAATGTCAATTAACTATCGTTAATTACAGGAAATTACCGTAAAATAATAGCTGTTTAATTACAGAAATTTACTGCAAAATAATGGCAATCAAATTAGAGAAATTTACCTTAAAAAACAACCATCAAAATACAGAAATTTACCAAAAAATAAGGGCCATCAAATTAGAGAAATTTACCTTAAAAAACAAAAACAACCATCAAAATACAGAAATTTACCAAAAAATAAAGGCCATCAAATTAGAGAAATTTACTGTAAAATAATGGCTGTTAATTACAGAAATTTACCATAAAATAATGACCATGAAATTAGAGAAATTTTATCTTAAAAAAAGTTAACTTTTACTAATTAACTAATTTACTATTAAAAAAAAAACTGCCGTTAAATTACATAAATTTAGCATAAAATAATGTCTGTTAATTACTGAAATTTACCATAAACTAAAGCCCGTGAAAATTACAGAATTTTACAGTAAAATAAAGGCTGTTAAATTACAGAAATTTACTGTAAAATATTGTATGTTGATTACAAGAATTTACTATAAAAAGCTGTCAGATTACAAAAATATTATCGTAAAAAAATCAACCATTAAATTACAAAGGTTTACTGGAAACTTTAATTCAAGGAAACATCTGTAATTTAATGTCCATTTTTTATGGTTAATTTCTGTATTTTATCGCCTGGTATTTTATGGTAAATTTCTGTAATTTGTTGGCCTTTTTTTTTTTATACTCAGCAGCTGCAGCTAGGTGTAAATGTAAAATGTGAAATTTTTTTTTTTTTACAGTACATTTATATATATATATATATATATATATATATATATATATATATATATATATATATATATATATATATATATATATATATATATAATGACAAACAAGAAAGCCAGAAAAACAAAATGATTTAGATCAGACAAAACAACAGATCAACAGACAGAAATTGACAATAACAGAAAAGCAAGATAGATAGACAGAGAGATAGGCATTACAGACATAACAAAGATAGAACAAAAGACAAAGCTTAACACAGATTTATTGACAATTAAAAAAAAAATAAACAGACAGAAAGATAGCCTGAACAAGAAAAAGATAGAAAGAACCAAGACAGAACAAAGAAGTAATGATAGATAGAGCTACAGACAGAGATAGATAGATTGACAGACAGAGATAGATAGATTGACAGACAGACTATGGGAAACGACAGAATTCTGATAGAACACCACCAGGAATGAGAATGATAGAATGGAGGAATACAAGGAAAATAATAAAATGCCAGAGATAAAATCTCAATCAAACCATTACTAAAAGCAGCACAGCAGTCTCTCAATAACGAAAGCAGGAAAAACAGATGCAGGAAACGCACTGTTTATAAGTGTTATTGCACACACAACTCAAAACTGTAATTAAGTTCAGTAATGTCGCCGGCTCGCCTCATTGTTTTTCTGTCTAAATGCATTGTCAGGTCAAGTGCTTCAGGTGTGTTTGGAATGGATGTTGAAGGGTCGGAGCCGCTCATTAGTTAGGATGCTTCTCTTGATTGAGGAAGCTGAGTGTTCATGCACACTGATGACCAGACTCCATCACTCGCTGTCACTGCTGGAATTGAAGCAAACTGAAAGACAATTGGCTCTACACAACTCTTCAATTCAACCAAGGACACTTGATGTGATCTATGACCTCTAGGGTTCATAATGACTAGGTTTACATGGGCATCAATCATCGAATTATTTACCTTAATCTGAATAAGACAATGAGTATGTTTACATGGACACCAATAGTCTGATTTTAATACGATTAAGACTTTGATTAAAGGCCAGATTGGTGGGGGGAAGCAGTGGCGCAGTAGGTAGTGCTGTCGCCTCACAGCAAGAAGGTCGCTGGTTCAAGCCTCGGCTCAGTTGCTGTTTTTGTGTGAAGTTTGCATGTTCTCCCTGCGTTCGCGTGGGTTTCCTCCAGGTGCTCTGGTTTCCCCCACAGTCCAAAGTAGGGTTGTAACGGTATGAATTTTTTACGGTATGATAATCGTCTAAAACAATACCACGGTTTGACGGTTTCGCGGTATACGGTATGTTACAAATGTTACAAAATAATAGAACAGTGAAGCAAATTTGACTTTTTCCAAATAATATATTTTTAGTTACTATAAACAACACCACTTACAATGAACAAATAAAAAAATAAGAAAATAATAAATAATGTGTCAAAGTCCAAATAAAGTCCAAATAAACATGGTGCAAATCCTCAGTAAAAAAATAGATATAAATATTTACTATACTATAAATAGTTACATAACAAAACTAGATTCAATATGGAACATCCTTAGGTTTTATGTGCCAGCATGGATATGGTTGTCTGTGGATATGGATTTGGATATGGTTGTCTGCAATGCAGACAAACAGCTGCACCTTCATTTGCGTCTTTTGAAAACAGCAAGAGCAGCAGTTCGTCTTTGCTGTGTCACTGTTTTGTCATGTTTCTGTGCTGCTGTGCATGCAAAAGTACTTAGTATGAGAATTATTTCATGCAAAACTTATTTTTTTTTGCGTTTTATTTAGCCACGCATAAATGTATGCCTATCTCTCATTCTGTGTTGTTCAAAAAGCTCATTGTTTGGTCCACAAACAAAAGCGAAACCTATGCTTATTGGTTGTGATATAGCGAGTTTGAACCAATCTGGGCATGGAGGAGGGACATTGCATCAATGTATCATGTCTGGTTTGTCCGGAGACACAGTGACGAGCGTTTCTTTGTCAAATCAGCGTTGTCAAATGTTGATGACGTAATCGCACTGATTCCGGAGCCTCTGCTCCGCGAATGTTATGTGATACAGCACTGGAAAGCTGAGATTCTCTTCTTTATACCAATCTTTGAATTGTATGAATTGGATCAGCGGATCAAAAGTTATTAAACATTTAAAAGTAATACTTATTTTTAGCCGCGGGCGGCTGTCTCTGTCTTTAAGGGTTAAAACCGTTGATATGCAATTGTTCATGGTATGATAATCGTGCACGTTCAAATCGTGGTAGACCGTCATACCGGTATATTGTTACAACCCTAGTCCAAAGACATGCTGTATAGGTGAACTGGGTAGGCTAAAGTGTCCGTAGTGTGTGTGTGAATGTGTGTGTTGATGTTTGCCAGAGATGGGTTACGTAAAATGATGGATGCATAAAAACTTGCTGGATAAGTTGGTGGTTCATTCCGCTGTGGCGACCCCGGATTAATAAAGGGACTTAAATCGACAAGAAAATGAATGAAAAATGAATGAAATTGTAATTGGGAGTAGGTTATTAAATTATTTGTTATAATTTAGATTTGATAATGACATCAGCAGAGGAATTTTCCAGTGCTCCTTCGGAGCTATTGAATTTTTGCTTAAAAAAGCAGCTTTGGGAAATTGTAGATTGATACAAATTAAGTGCAATTGATAAGCGAATGCGAAAGGATGAGGTTAGAGAAATAATTAAAGTTAAATTGAGTGAACTTCAGGTTCTGCCAGTTACGTCTAGACGAGCAACATTCATTCATTCATTTTCTTGTCGGCTTAGTCCCTTTATTAATCCGGGGTCGCCACAGCGGAATGAACCGCCAACTTATCCAGCAAGTTTTTATGCAGCAGATGCCCTTCCAGCTGCAACCCATCTCTGGGAAACGTCCACACACACACACATTTACACTACAGACAATTTAGCCTACCCAATTCACCTGTACCGCATGTCTTTGGACTGTGGGGGAATCCGGAGCACCCGGAGGAAACCCCCGCGAAGGCAGGGAGAACATGCAAACTCCACACAGAAACGCCAACTGAGCCGAGGTTCGAACCAGCGACCCAGCAACCTTCTTGCTGTGAGGCGACAGCACTACCAACTGCGCCACTTCTTCGCCTAGACGAGCAACAGCTAGGGTTAATCCCGCAGCTGAGAAAATGTCATTTGTTGGCTTGTCATTTGAGCTGATTAAAATTCAACAGTTGCACGAAAAAGAGATGCGCGCTAGTGAAATGGAAATAGAAAAACTTAGATTGGATATTTTGATGAAACAGCGTGAGATGGAATTTGAGAAAATTAAACATGAGCAAAAGTTAGCGGTAGAACGACAAAATCAAGAGATTCAACTAAAGTTTGAGAGTTTAAAACTCCAAAGTGCAAGCGGGTCACCTGTTAATCGCACAGACTGCTCATTCAATCTCATTAATAATTTGAAGTTGTTGCCGGTGTTTAATAAGCGAGATCCAAACATTTTTTTTTTTTCGTTGTTTGAAAGCATAGCTGACGAACGAGACTGGCCTGGGACCGACCGTACCGTTATGCTTCAGTCTGTATTAGTGGGAAGAGCCCAGGAGGTGTACACTAGGGCTGCTCGATTATGGGAAAAACCATAATCACGATTATTTTGGTCATAATTGTAATCACGATTATTCAAAACGATTATCAGTTGAAGTCAAAATTATTCGCCCTTCTGAGAATTTATTTTTATATACAAATATTTCCCAAATTATGTTTAACAGAGCAATTTTTTACAGTATTTCCTATAATATTTTTTCTTCTGGAGAAAGGCTTATTTTTTTTTATTTCAGCTAGAATAAAAGCAGGTTTAAATATTTTGAAACCTATTTTAATAGCTCAATATTATTAGCCCCCTTAAGCAATATATATTTTTGATTGTCTGCAGAAGAAACTACTGTTACATAATGAACTGCCTATTTACTCTAGTTAAGCCTTTAATGGCACTTTAAGCTGAATACCAGTATCTTGAAAAATATCTAGTAAAATATAATGTACTGTCATCATAGCAAAGATAAAAGAAATCCGTTATTAGACATGAGCTATTAAATCTGTTTAAACTGTGTTTTAAGCATCTTCACTGTACGATAAAAAGTCTTTCAGTCAAGAGCCGCGAGTGGGTTTTGTCCTTTTGTTGTTTGATTAATGATAAAAACAGCAGCAGGGATATCGCACGCTGTCACTTTAAGAATAGTGCGGCTCTGATATGGTTTCTCTTTCACTTGTCTTTTAATTCTGAACTTGTTTGTTTATTACACAAATGAGGATTAATATGAATAATCACTAAACACCATGGATGTATTTGACCATTAAAGCGCTCGCATTAGGATGGCGTTAGATGTGCGTGTGCTCTGCTGTCTGAGGCTAAGCGCGGACCGCGCGCACACAGACACACACAAATACACACACAATACCTGTCCGAGGCTAAGCAACCGCGCACACACACACAACAGTACGTGCTCTTTCGCGCTTTTAAAAATATGTATGCGCATCCCATGCTGCAAAAGTTACATTACAGCACATCATTCAGTCACTTTTACGTGGAACTGGAAAGGAGGCGGTATATGATGGTATAATCGTTTATCTCGATTAATGGTTTTTCATAATCGTTATGAGCCGTAATCGAAATCGAAACCGGATTTTCGATTAATTGCACAGCGCTAGTGTACACTGCTCTTTCTGTCGAGGAAAGAAAAAAATATGATCGCGTAAAATCTGCTGTATTAAAAGCATTTGAGCTGGTTCCAGAGGCATATCGCCAACGTTTTAGAATGTGGAGAAAAGGTGAGAGACAAACACACGTGGAAGTAACTAGAGAGCTAGGTAATCATATTGATCGCTGGTGTTCAACATCTAATGTAAAATAATTTAGTGAGTTACGTGAAATGATGATTATTGAGCAACTAAAAAATATCGTGACGAGGATAAAAGTCAACAATTTAAATATAATTGTTTTTTATATTTAGCCATACAGGGCCTTGAAATTAAAGTTTATTAAGAATGAAAATCTAAAAGGATACCAGGACATCTTTAAAACGTCTAGAGAAGCCATTCAAATAAAAAAAAATGAAAAAAAAAACTAAACAATTATTTGTTGATGTTCTTTTTGAACAAAAACAGGGATGAAAGTCAAAATATTAAATGCAATGGAAATAAATAAAAAAATAGACATGACCAACATTTATTTTTAAAATTATTTTAAAATGTGCACAATTTAGCATTTTCATCTCAGAGCAGCATTAAAATCCACTTAATCTCCCTGGAATAAACCATGTAGGGCTTTAAAAGACACTGAAAGACTGTCAAGAACAGTAATCTAAAAGAATACTGCAGTGCATTTATTATTCCTTCAGTTACAGGCATGAAAACTGCAAGATGACATGCTTTTCTCCCATTTTTTGAACAATTACCATTGGCATATAATAGCAAAGACTGTTGGATTTCAGTCTTAGCTTCACTCTGGGTGTAAAAATAGCATAATGACACTGCCATCTTTCTACAGTCGTTTCTGAAAACTGTCATTTTGACCCCTCTACAAAATAGCAGATTACTCAGAACACGTACATCCATCAGTTTTAATATTTAAGCTTTCATCCCTGTTTTTCTTCGGACAGCATATTAACAAAATCTAAAATTTTGAGGATGATTATGAAATGAGGTTGTTTTGACACCAATTAGTCAAATTTCTTGATTATATGAGGCCAAATGGAGTGCATTTAGTATGTTTTAGATTAGTGGTTTCCATTTTTTTTCCACCAAGTACCACCTCAGAAAAAAAATCGTCTCCCCAAGTACCACTATAATAACAAGTATTGAAGTATTGAAGTGCACTGTTCAAAAATGTGGCAGACTAATTCTTTTTATTTTGAATATTTATTATTGTCAGCCAATTTAAACATTATAAATAGTTTGAGCATTAATACTGCATTGTTCTTACAGGTAAAATATGTAAATGAAAATCAATGTTTAAATTAAAATATGTATATATGAGCAATATCACACGAGTAGCAGTGCGATATGGCTGTATATCGGCACTGGTGGGAGGCATTTTTTTATTTATTTATTTTTTTGCATTGGTGGGAGGCGTGCGATGGCACGAGGCCGCAGACCGAGTGCCTTAGTGCCCCCACCAGTGCCGGTATACAGCCATATCCATATGCAACAAGTGTGATATTGCGTTTATACAACAGTTTGATGGCATAATTCTGTATATAAAAACAAAAGCAAACATGGAGAGCCTCAAAAACCCTTATGTATGAGGAACTACTTTCTTCCACCTTGGATTCAAAACATAAGCTGACAGTTAAACAGCTGTTAAAACAGTTAAAAGCATCTTTTAAACTTTAGATCTGTAGTGTCTGCTTTTTGCTGGCTGTATGTGGGCGGAGTAATACACAAAGGGTAAAGAGGCTGTAGGAGTTCTGATATTGGAGAATATCGCACGGCTGTCAACCAATCAGATTTGAGAACCAGACAGAACTGTTGTATGTATGTATATATATATATATATATATATATATATATATATATATATATATATATATATATATATATATATATATATATATATGTGTATGTATATATATATATATATATATATATATATATATATATATATATATATATATATATATATATATATGTATGTATGTATGTATGTATGTATGTATATACACACACACACACATACATACATATATACATACATACATACATACATACATACATACATACATACACACATACATACATACATACACAAACACCTGTCTACTTTTTGGTAAGCATAAACTTCTAATGAGCCAATCACATAGCAACAACTCAATGCATTTAGTCATGTAGACATGATCAGGACAATCTATAATGGTGAGGGGAATATCTTCTTGGCACACTTTGGTCCCATTAGTACCAAATGAGCATCACCGCCACAGCCTATCTGAGTACTGTTGCTCACCATGTCCAAGCTGATGGCTACTTCCAGCAAGATATCACACCATGTCCTAAAGCATAAATCATCTCAGACTGGTTTCTTGCACGTGACATCGAGTTCACTGTACTCAAACGACCTCCACAGTCACCAGGTCTCAATCCAATAGAGCACTTTTGGGATGTGGTGGAACAAGAGATTCGAATCATGGATGTGCAGCCGACAAATCTGCGTGATGCTATCATGCCAATATGGAGCAAAATGCCTGAGGAATTTTCCAGTAGCTTGTTGGATCTATGCCACAAAGGATTAGGGCAGTTCTGAAGGCAAAAGGGGGTCCGACCCTGTACTTGTAAGGTGTGCCTAATAAAGTGGCCCCTGAGTGTGTATACTGTATATGTAGTACACTTTTTTAAAACATGCAGAATCAATATTCGCTAAGAAGTTAATAGTATATACTGCAGTTAATTGCAAAGAACATCCAAACTAATATTTATAAGCACAATTACAAATGGTATTTTTGTAATCCATTCTCCTGTGTAGCTTTTATAAATTCGGGTATTAAAACAACAGTATTTAGTAATAGTGATTGTTGTATCATATTCTGAAGAGAGACTATCAGCATATCGTTTTGCAATTTTGTCCCTATCTTTTTGCATCATCAATTTTCATTAACAGTTTTTTGAGACCTTTTGGAAAGCGTGCGTGTCATTAAAACTCCCGCTCCTCATTCCCTCCCCCCAAAACAACTTCTCGTCTTTTGGACTTAATTGCTTTGTTCAATCCAGTGGCCATCAATCATACTTGAGCGTCAGTACCTGTCACACTCGCCAGCCATGAAATCGAGAAGAAGGACACCGTCTATAGTTTGTTCTGCATAAACATTTTCCTCCGCCGTTTGGACTGTCAGTGAAGATTGAGAGCAGTTTAGCTGGAGAGTTTGGCAAATTTATTAGACGTCTATCTTCATTTGGGGAGATCTGCATGCAGGCGCTTTGTCGTTATTGTTGGGACTTAAAAAGGCAATAAAACGCTGAATATATAACACACTCACTTATAGCTGGACATTGAGAAAGCTGTATTTTATAAAGCGCAATGGGTAAGGAAATGGAATTAGTTGTTTCCTCTTGACAAACTCAGCTTCTGCTGTTGACCGTGTGTTGTTTTGAGCCTTTGATGCGGTCGCTTCTGCTTTGCACACCAGTGAGATTGAAAACACACAAAGCAATACATTCATCCATCTGTCCATCCATATATCCGTCTATCTTTCCATCCATTCGTCCATCTGATCCTCTATCTGTCATTCATCCATCTATTCATCCACACCACCAACCATCTCTCTATAAGTGCCTTCGGCCTTCCATCCATGCACCCATCTATCCGTTTATCCGTTCATCCATCTGATTGTCTGTCCATCCATCTGCCCCTCCATCCCTCAATCCATCCATCTGTTCCTGTCCATCCACCCCGCCATCCATCTCTCAAACCATTCCTCAGCACTGCCATCAATACACCCATCTATCCATCCATCTATCAATCCCTGTCTTCATCCATCTGTTCCCGTCCATCTACCCCATCATACAACCACCTATTCATTCGTCCATTTAGCAATCCATAAACGGACCTCTTCATCCATCCATCCACCTTTCTGTCCAATCATCTACCCCTTCATCCATTCATCCTCCCACCCACCTGACATTTTGTCATCTTACCATTCTATCCATGTCACTTGTTCATGCCTGTGTTCATCCATCTGTTCTTGTCCATCCATCCATCCATCCATCCATCTGTGCCTTCACCCATACATCTATCCATTCCTGTTCATCCGTTTGTCTGTCTGTCCATCCATCTGCTCCTCCGTCCAGTCATCTGCACCTTCGTTCCTCAATCCATCCATCCCTGTATCTATCCATCTGTTCCTGTCCAGCCCTCAATCCACCCCGTCATCCATCTCGCAATCCATTCCTTAGCGCATTCATCCATACACCCGTCTACCCATCCATCTGTTCATCAATCTATCCATTTATCAATCCGTCTCTATCAATCTGTCCCATCATACATCCATCTCTTTATTTGTCCCTTTAGCCATCCATAAATAGACCTATCCATCCAAGTCTTCCATCTGTTCATCTTTCCATTCACCTCTGTCCATTCACCTCTACTTCCATTCCTCCATCCATCAATTCATCAATTCGTCCCATCCCTGTCCACCCATCAGTTCCTGTTCATCCATTCCTCCATCCATCCATCTCTCAATCCCTGCCTTTGCCCATCCATCCACACACCCACCTATCTATTCATCCATCTATGCATCCATCCATTTATCCATCCATCCATCCATCCATCCGCCATCCCTCAATCCATCCATTCCTGTCCATTCATCCATCTTTTCATCCATTCATCCACACCACCAACATCTCTCCATCTGTGTCTTTGCCCATCCATCCATCTGTTCATCCATCCATCCATCCATCTGCCCCTCCATGCATTCATCTGCCTCTCTGTTTCTCAATCCATCAATCCCTGTCCATCCATCCATTCCTGCCATCCACCTCTCCATCCGTTCCTTTGCACATCCATCCATACACGTGTATTTATCCATCTGCCAATATCAATCCCTGTCTCCATCCATCCATCCACCCTTCCATCCAATCATCTGCCCCTTCATTCATCCATCCACACACCAACCTGACATTTTGTCATCCTACCATTCCATGTCATCTCCGTCTGTCCATCGCTCCATCCATTCAACCACCCCTCCCTTCAAGGCACAGATGAACATTGAGATATCCATCCATCCATCCATCCCTCCATCCATTAATTTCTCTATGCACCCCTTCGTCCATCCATTTCTCTATCAATCTATTCATAGACATTCCTCTATGCATCCATCAGTATTTCCATCCACCCATCTGTCCATCCATCTCTTCTTCTGTTCCTCCATCCATCAATCCATCCATTCATCCCATCTGCCCATCCATCCAATCATCACCCCCCTCTGTCCCTCAATCCATCCATTCCTGAGTCCATCCATCTATTCCTGTCTACTCCTCCATCTATTCATCAACACCAACATGTCTCCATCCGTGTCTTTGCCCATCCATCCATCCGCCATCCCTCAATCCATCCATCCCTGAGTCCATCCATCCATTCATCCATCTATTCATCCATTCATCCACACCACCAACATCTCCCCATCTATGATTTTGCCCATCCTCCCATCTATCCATCCATCTGTCCATCCATCAGCCCCTCCATCCATTTATCTGCCTCTCTGCTTCTCAATCCATCCATCCATCCGTGTCCATCCATCTGTTCCTGTTCATTCATCCCTCAATCCACCCCACCACTCATCTCTCCATACGTCCCTTATTTCATCCATCCATACAGCTGTCTATCCAACCATTCATTCATCTATCCATCCACCTCCCCATCCATCTATCTCTCCATTCATTGCTTTGCCCATCCATATTGGAGTATGTTACTTGAATAAAAAGATTGCATTTTCTTCTACTACTAATTTCACACTTAAATAAATGTCACTTTCCTTTTCTTTTGTGAAAAATAAAAACTCAATGTGAAACTTTCTCACAGTTTCTTAGTGAAAACAGTTCGCTAAATGTTTCCGGCTGCGCAATACTTCTTTGTTAATCGCTTAAAACCTTCAAATACGAGTGGTGTTCAGCTTGACAGGCTACACTTTCCACAAAACCCAGAGATTGAAGATGTTTAACGCGCATTATGTTGATTATAGAGTGTTTTCAATCTGACCTGCTCCATTTACAGTCCGCTGTTCTCTACAGCACCGTGGTTTCTCATCTTTTATTTTTCAAGAACAGCTGAGAGTTACTCTAAATGGCCTATTATTTTTATTTTTTTGACAAACTTGCATTAAGTTGCAAAGATTTCTCCTGAGATAAAAGTGAAAAAGTGTACAAGAGCCGTGTTGGCTATCATAAGCTATTGATTTAATTTTCCAATGGGATTTTACTGTCTAAAATAAGAGAGAGAGAGAAGCATTTAGTGTTGTAATGGAGATTTCGCAGTGGGGCTGCAGTTAAAAGAGTTTAATTAAGCAGGCCTCGTCAGTTCATCCACCGAGACTCGCTCCGACTCTGAACCCAGGAGAACAGGGGATAACGAAAATGTCAAACACTCAGACGTGTTTTTTTTTTTTTTTTGTTGCGATATGCCTGTGCCAAACTCTTAAAACTTGGGCATAAAAATAATAACAAGCTATGTGACAGCGAGCTGCTGGTGCCCGGGTTTATGTAAGTGTTTTACAGCGAGCTCTGCTTTATGAGCATTAAGCAATGACTTTAGAGCTTGTCTAAGAGAGAGAGAGAGAGAGAAAATCAACTTAATATTTATTCAGCTGTTCTCCATGACTGCCAAGAATAAAACCAAATGAAGTACAGATACACAAATGCAGATCTTCTGCTAAAGAAAACAGCAAATAAGTATATATCTGTCATGTACAGGAGCATGCAGATAGCAATGTACATTTATATCAATATATAAAAATTACTACTGCACACTCAAGCAGATGTTTCATTTTTGACTAGTAATAAAAGTTTGCTGCTTAAAATACAAGTAATCTGAAACATAGTTAAAATGAATATAAATTATATAGTTGAAGAAATTTATATTTAGCATTTTATACAACACAGTGACAAGAACGACAAAGTCAAATGAAATAGGCAACAATTAAAATATTTACTCTTAATAAAAAAATGACAAGTGTCTCAAATTATGATGCTATCATATAACTGATCCAGTGATGGCTTATGTCGTTGTGCAACTTAAGCAGATTTTTTTGTTTTTGTAGGGAATTTTATTTGCAGATTTTTTTAGGGGAATTTTATATATATATATATATTAGTGCTGTCAATCGATTAAAAAAATTTTACTAATTAATCGCACCTTTTTAAAAAAATTTATCGCGATTAATCGCATTTAAAATACTGAAACTTGTCATTTTGGCTATTCAAATGTAAAATTAATGTAAACACAAGCCAAAAACTATTTAAATTCAAAATATAATTGCTGAATAGAATTTTTGTTTAACTTGTAACACAGATTTCTTCATGTAAACATACCCACAATAAACCATCAAGATCCTGGCTTGACAGCCATATTTATTAAAGAAATTAAAACAAAGGCATGTTAATGACATTTAAATTTCAAAACAATCAATGCCAATAAAGAAAACATTGATTTCCATGTTGGATTCTAAGTGGACTGCAAAAAAAATGCCAAAATACAGGAATTGCAGATATGGAAAATGAAAAATTATAATAATAAACTATAGAAACTGTTGCACTCATTGTAAAGTTTTATTGCTGTGAGTTGAGAACATTAGTTGTAGAGTAGAAACAATTTAGCTTAATCCTCCTTTACATTTATCCAGTTGCTAAGACTAGGAGTATCACACAAAGCGCTGCAGACGTTTTGGCCCCAACGGCCTTCCATACTGTAGCGACTCCCCTCAGATTCAACACGCATGATCACGTTCATCAAATTTGCTTAAACTAAGCGTCCTAAAGTATTACTGTATTTCACAAGGATTCTGACACAACAACGCGAAGCATACGCTTTCATTGCTTTTAATGAGGAAACACGCTAAACTTGGAGGGCTCATGCTGAAAGGCAGAGTAATGCCCTGTCTTTGACAGCTCGCGACTTCACCAGAGACTTTCTGAGTATTCACTTAAGACACCAATACTCTGATTTTAATATGATTAAGATTATACTCTTAAGCAGTGATTTTATTACCTTAAAGGAACACCGAGTCACGAAATGCGGAGGATTTTCTTTCTGTTCGCCATGCGGTATCAACTTACAACAGAAGTCGAAAGTTAAAAATGAAACACCCGAAATTGCATGAAACTCTGGAGAGCCTGGTGATGCGACTAATTGTTTTATACTGAAATTTGCCTTCAAAAAGTGCTTTCTTGGTCTTATATACATTTCTTGCATGTTAAACGAACGTCCACCACTACAGTAAAAAAACCTGCAACTGCTTTAATTGCGTAAAAAAATTTTTATGCGCATGCGTTAACGCACTAAATTTGACAGCGCTAATATATATATATATATATATATATATATATAAAAGCCCTTTTTACCCTCCGAGCCACACAGGGCGCAACAGTAAGTTAACGTTACAGCGTAAGTTAGCGCTGAATTTCTCAGTAAATCACTGATAAATTCTCAGCAATATAACAAACAAATAATAACAAATAACAAACATTTATATTATTAGTTACTAATAACTTACTTTGTACAAATTTTTAAATAATATAAATTATATACGGGCGATGCAGTAGGTTGTGCTACCGCCTCACAGCAAGAAGGTCGCTGGTTCGAGCCTTGGCTGGGTCAGTTGGTGTTTCTGTGTGGAGTTTGCATGTTCTCCCCACATCCCATGGGTTTTCTCAAGATGCTCCGGTTTCCCCTGCAAGTCCAAAGACGTAAAGGTGAATTGGGTAAGCTAAAATTGTTTGTGTGTGAATGAGTGTGTGAGGATGTTTCCCAGGGATAAGTTGTGGCTGGAAGGGCATCCGCTGTGTAAAACATGTGCTGGATAAGTTGGCGGTTCATTCCACTGTGGCAACCCCAGATTAATAAAGCGACTAAGCCGAAAAAAAAATGAATGAATATAGTGACAGGCCGACATTCAACCTCTTGCAGCAACGTATTTACCAGAGGTGTGGACTCGAGTCATGTGACTTGGACTCGAGTCAGACTCGAGTCATGAATTTGATGACTTCAGACTCGACTTGACAAAATATGAAAAGACTTGCAACTCGACTTGGACTTGAACATAAATGACTCGGACTTTCACTTGGACTTGCGCCTATTGACTTGTAAAGACTTGCTACTTTCTATAAAAAGCCCAAAGATAAAAGGTATGTTGACACAGAGCGCTCTATCTCTGTGTGTGTGTGTGTGACAGAAAGCATGCGCGCATACTTTCGACCACTAGCGCTTTGTGGCGCACTTCCGTGTTTTTGCACCAGCGGGAAATTTGAAGATGCCATTTTCATTCTGACTCGGAGAGTGAAATAAACACATCCGCGATCTGCTTCTTTTGTTTTATTCAGCGGATTTACAACATCTGTCAAAGGTAAGAGACTTTACTACTCGCAATACTGTTGTGCAAAAGCATTGTTTTACTGTTGTGTATAAGTCAATGAACTTTTCTTTCTTTCTTTTTTTAACCAAACTTACCCTCTCCTGATTTATTTCATATAATTATAAATAAACATGGCTGTAATCTATGTTTTTGCACTTGGTCGTTTGTGTCAATGCGCATATTATGTTTTATTTTTGTGTTTTGCCCATCCTCTGACAGTATTTTCTAACTATTTAATTAGTAGTAATAATAATTACATGCCATAATAACTAGATATATATAATTTATTTTTAAAGCTCTTAAAACTGTGAAAAAAGTGTTTTGTTATTTTTTGGTAACATTTTGCAATAAGGTTTTTTTAGTTAATCTATGTACTAACATGAACTAATAATGAACTATACTTTTAAACCTTTATTAATTATAGTTTAACATTTACTATTGCATTATTACAATTTAAAGGTATGCTTGTTAACATTAATGTTAATGCACTGTGGTTTAACAAAGGTTAACCAATAATTTTATTTCCATTAATTAATGAATACTGTAATGATTTGTAACTGTACTTCACTGCATTGTTTGTTCACATTAGTACATAGATAAACTTAATTAATTAATACAACCTTATTGTAAAGTGTTACCTTTTTTATATTTTGGATTGATACTATTAATTTTATTTAGTATTTAAAACCTTAAAAGTATTTGTATTATTGTTGATGTTATGCCTCTTAGCAATATTTTAGTCCTCTATATGGTTTTTAATTAAATTTTTATTGTGAGATTGTAATGTAATGCATCTATATTGTTGAATTTCTGTTTGTTTGTTTTTCTGTATTTCCCCCTCTATATTTAAGGCTTATCTACTATTTTTAAGGTACTTAAAACCAACCATCTAATAAAAAAATACAATTGACAATCACATTTCGTTTCATGAGTGTCTTTGTTCCTGTTTTGTAGGACTCTTATTTTAACAGATTTCATTGGAAAACACTTGACTGATCATTCAATTAAAGTTTTACCTTTATTATTCCATCACTCAATGAGATCATTTAATTGTGAGTTGAATTACTCCATTTGTAATTGTTTTGAAATAAACTAAAAACGAAGACTTGTTTTATTCAGTTTGTTGAATTTGAACTCTACTTTACATATTAAAAGATATTTAAAACCACTATGAATGTATTTAAACTAATATTTAAATTTATATAACTGTTTCACTGTGGGTATTTCTATTTTAATTTATTTAGCACATTTATTGCCTGTTCAAACATGAAAACAAGTTTTAGATAATTTGTGGCTCTAATAAATGGGTAAACATAACAATATCCCTGCAGAAAAATACAGCTTAAACCAGCCTAGGCTGGTAAGCTGGCTTTAGCTGGTCGACCAGGCTGGTTTTAGAGGGGTTTTGGTAATTTCTAGGCTGGTTTCCAGCCATTTCCAGCCTGGTCTTAGCTGGTCAGGCTGGAAACTGACCAGCAAAATCCAGCTAAAACCAGCTTGACCAGCCTGGTTTAAGCTGGACATAGCTGGTTTTGGCTGGGCTCCCAGCCTGGCTAGGCTGGTCAAGCTGGTTTTAGCTGGTCATCTCCCAGCCTGACCAGCTAAGACTAGGCTGAAAATGGCTGGAAACCAGCCTGGAAATGGCCAAAACCCCTCTAAAACCAGCCTGGTCGACCAGCTAAAACCAGCCTAGGCTGGTTCAAGCTGTTTTTTTCAGTAAGGATTTTTGACAAAATGGTCTAAAATGATAGTTTACAAGTGCCTAAGTGGGATTTGAACCCCGTTCTTTATGAAAAGAAAGAAAAATCTGATTGGCTCTGACATTACTTTCACCAGTGGGCAGGTACTTCAATCTGATTGGCTGGTCTCTCACGCGCGTATTCAGTCTCTCTGCGTTTGCTTGACTTTTGTCCACACTGGCGCCTCAAATCTTTCCTGCTTTTGCTCTCCAGAGATCGTCCTGGTAAATTGATTATTCCAGAATGTTGATATGGTTTATATATTGCTACACTATTTAGTAACAATACATGAAAAACTATGAGGTTAAGGTAAATTCTATAATAAATACTAGTGTTTTTGAGAGTTAGGTATACTGCCTATGTTTTAGGCTAGTATTATTTACAAGTTGTTAACGAATGCTTCAGCATACTGTAGTATTAAGAATAGTGAACTGATAAAATAAAATACAGAGTGTAGTTTTTCTACAGTAAAGTGTGGTGAATTGTAGTATAATATACCCTATATTGTAAAAAACTACAGCACTGGGTAATTTGTTTATATTACACTTGTGTTACCATAGCAACTATAATATGACCCCAACAAATTAATTAAAGTACTTTACTATAGTACTGTTCAAAACCCTGTCCATGCCAATAGATGTGTTCAGGGGCCCTATGGAACAGTTTTTCTTCAAAATGAAGAGGATGACATGGAAAATGTCCTCCACAATCTCATCAATAATGTGGAAGACAGCAGAGACGTGTTCACTTTATTTTAGTTGCCATGATAAAATGGGATTGATAGTGAGATTTATTTAAAGAGTGAATAGTACAGTAGGCTATAATACCTTATCAAGTTTTTCCTTATTTTCATCACAGTTATATTTCTGCTTGCGTTAGTTATATTTTTGTTTAAATGTTTTTTATTTGATTAGTATGGTACACCTTTCGGATGATTAATAAATGTTTGAAAAACAAAATGCATTCTTTACATCCAACATCTATTCTCTGTGTCTTTAAGTGTTTGTAACTGGAAATATCTCATCATATAACATACAGCCAAAATTTTATGGTTTATTAGATTAAAAATTTAATATGTAAGTCTATTTTAGTATTTTGGTTATTGTTAATAAATAGTGCCTCAATATAAATCATATCAAAAAGCACGAAAGGAAGAGGAAACACAAGACTCAAATTCTGTATATAATCTCTGAGAGCGCGCAGGAAAATGTGTGTGTGAGCAGTGCATATTTGAGAGCGAGAAAATTTGCGCGTGAGCAGCGTATATTTGAGAGCTCGCAAGCAGTTTTGTCCACAGAGAAAATCGGTGCACGAGCGTCACACAAGGTAGAGAGCAAAGTTCTTCATTGTTATGTGAAGAAAACAACGTTAATGTTTGTATAAAGTAGCCTACTTCATTGAGAATATGTGCCAAAATTTTACATTGCTGCTAGACAGATTTGCATCTTCATCTCTTCAGCACACGAGATTCAATTGACAAAATACCAAGTTCACTCAATTTTACTTTGCAGCATACAGGAGTTGTTGGTCTACTGCTGCCTCATTGAGGTCGTTTATGTAGTTTTAGTTAATCACAAGTTGATCACAGAAGACATAACATAGCACAACTAAACTTAATGAACTAGACAGCAGTAGACCTGCAATTTCTGTGTGATGTGAGGCAAAATGGACTCTATTGTAGTGGAACTCGTTCTTGTGCAATGTGCTGTGTAGACAAGATGCAGCACTGTTCAGCACTTTTTCAGAAAATTACATTTGTGTTTTTATATATCTGAGCAATGTTCTTTCATAAAAAAGGTTTGTTTAATAAATACAGATCTTACAACCATACATAATCTGTTTACAGTTCATTTTTCTGTTAAAAAGACTCGAAAAGACTCGAAAATCAAACTATAGGACTTTGGACTTGACTTGAGACTTGTTGCCATTGACTTGGGACTTGACTCGGGACTTGCCTGTCTTGACTCGGGACTTGACTCGGGACTTGAGGGCAATGAATTGAGACTTACTTGTGACTTGCCAAACAATGACTTGGTCCCACCTCTGGTATTTACCAAAAGAGTTTCCCCGAATAAAGTTGCCGGTGAAGGCAGATGTTTGTCCTGAAAGTCACTGGCGTCCAGCGTTGGTCCGGGCAAAAGAAGCAGCTCCTCTGAGCTCATTTAGCCATGGGTTTGTCTGGATCAAAAGCCATTACCGCTGCAACGCTGCCGAGCGCTGGAGCTAAAGCGAAGTGACAGCGCTGTCCCTGGGGAAGGGTGAACGCGGAGGGCAACCAGAGCACAAAAACACGCTCATTCCCCCTCGCTGCAATACAAGCAGAGCAGGATAATTGCTAAATTTAACTGCTTCCCTTATTGCGCTTCTCCCGGCAGCGTCGAGGAGACTGCAGACAGGGGTAAATGAGAAATCTGTTCAGCTTATTAACTTTAAACCCCAAAGTTTTACAGAGCACTTATACGGAAATGCTCTTGTAAGGTGAACTGCAGAAAGGAAGCAAAAGGATCATTATTCTTTTAGGATATTGAGCGCTTCGTCTGCTAAATGGACAGAAGGAGAAAGAGAGAGAAAGAGTATTATTCTTTTAAAACTGATTTCAGGAAATGTTTGTTGGATGCACTGAAACAATTGGTTATTACTCGAAAGATAGATACAGAAACACTAAGGGTGCTTTTACACCTACCTTATTTAGTTTGATTGAACAGCACTAGAGTTCGTTTCCCCTTTTGGTACGGTTCGTTTGGGCAGGTGTGAATGCAGCAATCGTACTCGAGTTCGCACCAAAAGCGGACCAAATAAGCGTACCGAGACCTGCTTGAAGAGGTGGTCTCGGTACGCTTTCAAACTAACCCTGGAGCGGTTCGTTTGTGGTGAGAATGTGATCCGTACTAAAACAGGTCCAACCGCAAAAAGTACTGCGCCTTTTGGACTAATTCAGCTGCCGTAGGCCGATGCGCTGTGCATTATGGGATATGGAGGAAAATATTTGTTGACAGCGCTTTACCAACAGAGAGAGAGAGAGAGAGGGGAAAACATTACCTGATGGATCGTTGGTAATATTTCCGCAAGATGACCATGTCGCAGTTTAGCTAAATTAATTCACGCCTCCTCCTGAAGTGACATTAAACACTGTTTTCCAGCTGCGGCCGCGCTTTATTTTCGTAATGTATAGTTTGTCTAAAGCAGGGATACAATCAGCCAGCGCAGTCGTCCCTCCAAAGTAAAAGGTTTTGTTTACGTGCGGGAGTTCACTGGCATTTTCCCGCACGTGAATTTTGACCAATCAATAAGCAGTTTAGGAAATATGTTCAACAACATCTGGCCAATGAGAGATGTGGATTTTGTCACATGAATGCATTTTGGTTCTTTTCAACTGGTTCGGACCAAAGCCAGCAGTGTGGTGTAAAAACGACCCAAAGACGGCAGAAGATGCAACAATGTATAATTTATTGCGCTAGGTCCGGACCAAATGAAGCGAACTACAGATGTGAAAGCACCCTAAAAACTGAACTAACTCTGTTCCAATTACTATGACCATCTATGTGAAGCTGCTTTGACAGAATCTACACTTTAAAAGCGCTATACAAATAAAGCTGAATTGAATTGAACTGAATACAGTGTAAGTCAGACTTATTAGTTATTATTAGTTTATTTTTCCCCCAATTTCCGTTTAACGGACAGCAGATTTTTTTCAACATATTTTTAAACATAATAGTTTTAATAACTCGTTTCTAATACCTGATTTTCTCTATGCCATGATAACAGTAAATGTCACTTTAAGCTGTATAGATGTGTCTTGAAAAAATATCTAGTCAAATATTATTTAAAGGCTTAACTAGGTTAATTAGGTTAATAAGGCAGGTTAGGGTAATTAGGCAAGTTATTTTATAATGATGGTTTGTTCTGTAGAAAAAAAAATGTAGCTTGAAAGAGCTAATAATTTTTAACTTAAAATGTTTTTTTTTTTTTTTTAAATTAAAAACTGCTTTAATTCTAGTCGAAATAAAACAAATAAGACTTTCTCCAGAAGAAAAAAATATTATCAGACATGTGAAAATTTCCTTCAACTAGATAGATAGATAGATAGATAGATAGATAGATAGATAGATAGATAGATAGATAGATAGATAGATAGATAGATAGATAGATAGATAGATAGATAGATAGATAGATGGATGGATGGATGGATGGATGGATGGATGGACGGACGGACGGACGGACGGACGGACGGACGGACGGACGGACGGACGGACGGACGGACGGACGGACGGACGGACGGAGGGAGGGAGGGAGGGAGGGAGGGACGGACGGACAGATAGATAGATAGCATCAATAGTTTTTAAAGATTTTACTTGCATTGTGAAAATTATTTTGCAATAGATTTTATTGTTTTTATGTACATAACTTAGTTTAAAGTTTTGTTTTTAAGTTTAAGCATTAAAGAATTATTATGTTACCCCTTTTCAAGATTTAAGTCTTTTGTGTTTCCAGAATGTGTCTGTGAAGTTTCAGCACAAAAGCTCATGTCCATGTGTTGTGTGATAAGACCATATATTGATTTTAGTGACACGCCTATGTGTGAGTCTCAATCCTGATTCCTTCCTGAATGAGAAAAATCATTTGAGTCAAATTAATAACCAATGTGCAATATTTTAAATAAGTGAACGTTTTTCGATCTTTACACCTAAACTACATCATTTAAAAACATACAGTATTTGTTATGTTCATTAACTGTACATAATTTCCCTCATTTGCATTGTTTTATTCGTTTGTTGTTATCAAAGGCCTGTTTTGTGCAGCACTTTGTTCAGCTGTTGTTGAATTTATTATGAATAAACAAAGCAAGCGAACAGCAGCAGGAGCAGCTCAGAGTCACATCAGTATCATGACTCAGTTAAAGCTGCTCAGATATTAACAACATGTACAAAACTCATTTCTCACATCCCACGCAGATCCTCCAGTCCAAACCCCTCTCCTCCATCTGGAGATCAGCCACTCCAAACCAAGAGCTTCAACACACGTGCAGATCATACACAGACATACACACACACTCAGAGGTAGGTAGAGTATCCAACGTCTATACTCAAGTAAAAATACAAGTACTTGAGAAAATTTTTACCCAACTAAAAGTAAAAGTAACAATCTTAAATCTTACTCTAGTAAGAGTAAAAAAGTACTTGATGAAAAAATTACTCAAGTAAATAGTTACTAGTTACTTTAGATTTTATATATATAAAAAATGATTCCTGTGATTCTTTTTTATATATTTCCCAAATGTTGTTTAATAAATTTAGGAATTTTTCACAGTATTTCCTATAATATTTTTTGTTCTGGAGAAAGTCTTATTTGTTTTATTTAGACTAGAATAAAAGCAGTTTTTAATAGTTTTAAATCCATTTTTTAGGTCACTGTTATTAGCCCCCTGAAGCAATATTTTTTTGGTTGTCTGCAGAACAAACCATCATTAATGACTTGCCTGATTACGCTAACCTAATTAACCAAGTTAAGCCTTTAAATGTCACTTTAAGCTGCATCTTGAATGCTAGTATTTTGAAAAATATGTAGTAAAATGTTATGTGCTGTCATTATGTCAAGCATAAAATAAATCAGTTATTAGAAATGAGTTATTAAAATTATTATGTTTAGAAATGTGTGTTGAAAAATCTTTCTGTTAAACAGATATTGGGGGAAAAAATACAGGGGATATATATATATATATATATATATATATATATATATATATATATATATATATATATACACCATTTTATGATTTTATGTAAAAAATAAAGTTTAAATGTTATATTATTAATAATTACCATCGTGAATGACTAGTAAGAACTGGGATAATCAGTTATTCCATTAAACAGCTTTGGTTATCTCATAGCAGACCCGCAGCCAGCCTGGTATAAGGGATGGTTCTTTTTCTCAAAATGTGGACCTTTTTGCAGTTATTCAAACCATTTACAATGTACGAGATTAAAATACTGTATTTTAGTGACATTTTAAGCACTGTTTTTACCTGGATTAGCTAGATCGTCATCATGATGACACGTTTAATGTACCAAAATATTTCTTAAAGATTTGGAATTTAAAAAAGAATAAATACTTGTTTTTCAAATTCAAATTCATACATTATAAATCATTAGAAAAAAATAAATAAGAATCTGTTAAAGTTTTAAATTAAAAACTGTAGCCTATTGTAGCCTTGGCATATAAACTGGCCAGAACATTCAACTGTCCTCAGTCAGAATTTGGCTATTTGAATAATAAAAAAAATAAACATAATAATAATAAAAGAGCTTCACAATTTTTCTAGACTCTCTTTTAAAAAAAGTAGCCTACATTTGATTTGACTGAAAATTCATGCATAACAAAAATAGCCAAATTAGTTTCATTCATTTATTTTCTTGTCGGCTTAGTCCCTTTATTACTCTGGGGTCGCCACAGCGGAATGAACCGCCAACTCCTTCCTTCCAGCCGCAACCCATCTCTGGGAAACAACCACACACACATTCACCCACTACGGAAAATTTAGCCTACCCAATTCACCTGTACCACATGTCTTTGGTCTGTGGGGGAAACCGGAGCACCCAGAGGAAACCCACGCGAAGGCAGGGAGAACATGCAAACTCCACACAGAAACGCCAACTGAGCCGAGGCTTGAACCAGCGACCTTCTTGCTGTGAGGCGACAGCACTACCTACTGCGCCACTGCCTCGTCCAAATTAGTTTCATATTAATTTTAATATAGGATTCTGCTTGGTCTTAAAGCCTTTTTCAATGGATTAATTTCACTATTTATGATGGCATAGCAGTCAAAATAAGACAAATGAGCTCATGTTATAGGACAAACTCTGGACCTTTGTCATTGACAAAGACATCTTGAAATGAAACCAAACTGAACTTGAGGTTGGGTGACCCTGTCTGATAAACTTATAGGCTACTGCACAGACAACATGATCATACTTTTGGAACCGCAGATGGCCATGGCATGACCGCAGTATAACTCGCATGTTTCCCTCATCAGCCATCATTCAACACAACTGAAAGCGGTAGACGCGTCTCTATAGCAACCTCTCGCGACACAACCTCTCCAATGAGGCGCCTCGCGATATTTGGATCATATTTATTATCACTTGATAGTAACGGAGGAACGCCACGAAATGTAGCGAAGTAAGAGTAATGATTTTTCTTTAATAATTTGCTTGAGTAAGAGTAAAAGTACACATATTTAAATGTGCTCAAAAAGTAAATGTTACCCAATAATTTTACTCAAGTAAATGTAATTCGTTACTACCCCCCTCTGCACACACTTGTTCCTATATCCGACTGGGGACTCTCATTGACCTAACGATGCTTCTATTATGCAAACTAGGGGCTGCACAACATAGATCATTTCAACGTGGTGATGTCATTGGCCGATGAACATTTCCTGCTTGTTATCAAACTATTTTATAACTGTAAGAAAAGGCGATTCAATCATAGCTTGATGTTAAAACAGCTATCATAACATTATCAATATGTGGTTCTTTTTGGATTCTCAGAAGATACAGAAATTAAATATGTAAAACAGGAAATACGTTGGGAGCGCATTGTTTTTGTTTACATCCACAAAATGGTCTGTATTGGTATTGCAATATGTGCATTTGCAATGGTCACATCACAGAATATGAAATGTTGAGTTTGGACTATTAAGGTTGCTCAGCACCACAATTCAGAATACATGAGATTTGTGGAGTTAGGGCTGGGCGACAATGCAAAAAAAATTAAAGCTGCAAGGAGCGATGATAGGGACCTCGCACCCGGGGTCACCATCGCCCGGTGGCCATAGGATGACAGAGAACAGCGAACAACATTAAATTAAGCCAATAAATATCTAAATAACCTAAGAAAAATCACAGATTTATGCCAAACTTCCTCTTGTCAGCAGGTGGCGCTATAACTGTGACTCAAGATTGGCATGTAGATGCCTTCAATAGAAGAATCTTATCGACCATGTGACTTTTCAGGCAGATCGGACATTATTTGGCTAAGTTATAATAACATCTGGGCGAGGCAGTGGCGCAGTAGGTAGTGCTGTCGCCTCACAGCAAGAAGGTCGCTGGGTCATTGGTTCAAACTTCGGCTAAGTTGGCGTTTCTGTGTGGAGTTTGCCAGTTCTCCCTGCCTTCGCGTGGGTTTCCTCCAGGTGCTCCGGTTTCCCCCACAGTCCAAAGACATGCGGTACAGGTGAATTGGGTAAGCTAAATTGTCCGTAGTGTATGAGTGTGTGTGTGGATGTTTCCCAGACATGGGTTGCAGCTGGAAGAGCATCCGCTAAGTAAAAACTTGCTGGATAAGTTGGTTGTTCATTCTGCTGTGGCGACCCCAGATTAATAAAGGGACTAAGCCGACAAGAAAATTAATTATTGAATAATAACATTCTGTTTCGTGGCAAATCGTCGAAGTTTGCAAGGCCGCCAATGACACGCCCTTCAACGGAAACTCTAGATCTTCGCAATTTAACATTGCCAATGCCTTTAGATGACAAAACCCAAGTTTGGTGTTGATCGGATAAAATCCCCAGGAGGAGTTTGTTAAAATACAACGCCTGGAAATGGCCAAAACGCCACTTTTTCGCAGCAGAAGGTTAAAAATATCTGACTTCCTGTTGGGTTTGAGATTCAGCTCCTAGAGACTTTTTTGTATGTTTTGGTGTGTTTGAGGTCTGTGCCAATTTTCGTATGCGTGCGTGAATCGTAGCTCGGGGGCCAGTCCGTCGAAAGTGCATAAGTGGCGCTGTTGAGTCATTTTGCCATGCCCACTTCCAAAACCCATAACAAATGTAAATTTTCGCCACTTCTGAGGCGTGTGCAAGTTTTGTGAGTTTTCAGGCATGTTTAGCCCCTCAAAACCGCAATTCATTCCAAACCCGAAGAAGAAGCAGAAGAAGCAGAAGAAGAAGCAGAAGAAGAAGAAAAAGAAATTAAGCAATTCCAATAGGGCAGTGGTTCTCAACCTTTTTTCATCAAGTACCACCTCAGAAAACAATTGTCTCTCCAAGTGCCAACATACAGAGCAGTATTGAAAAATAGTAGCAGTAGCGTAGTTGGCCCTAAGCTACAGCTTTGCACAGTTCAAAAATGTGGCAGATTAATACCTACTATTAAGAATATTTATTATTGTCAGGCACTTTAAACATCATAAATAGTCTGAACATTAACACTGTACTGTGCTTCTATGTAAAACAAAGAAGAAAACTTAAAACATCAACGTTTAAATTAAAATGTTCTTTTAAAAGTTAAAAATGGTAGGTTACTGTACTTAAAAATCCTGTACTTAAATGTAAAGAATTAACGTATAGTAGCCAACTCATCAACACCTGGAATGTTGCCTGGATCTCATAAATATAGACTTTATGTCATCATATATTTATATATAAATCGTTTTTGATACATTTTGAAATATGTGTAGCATGTACACATGACATATTTGATTCCTCCGCGTACCACTAGAAGGAAGCCCGTTTGAGAACCACTGCAATAAGGCCTTGCACCGTAGGTGCTCGGTCCCTAATTACCATGATATCATGTTTCATACAATTTTCACGGCAAAAGAATGAGGACAAGGAGTCCTGATCGGAAGGTAAAATCTGATTCCGGTCGAGTCTGACACTTTGTGATCGAGCCCGATATCCGATCACGTGATTTACTAATTTTTTTTAAGGTAAGCGGTTGCGAAAAATGTATATGAGCTTAATTTAAACAAACAAATAAAGCTGAACACTAGTAAATTTAATTAGTTTCTTTAAATTCCATATAAATAATTTGCAACCACTTAGCTTAAACAAAATTAGTAAATCCAAGAAAACATTTTTTTCAGTGTACTACAGAATTCAATGCTGGAAGTGTTCACTGCTTTAAGTTTAAGCTTAATCTATAGGCTGTGGATGTTCAACGAGTCCATTAGAGATGAAAACATTGCCGAAGCCCGGGAGTGTGTGGGTCTGCTGGACCAGAAGTCTCTCATCTGTCTGTCACTCAGAGTTTGTCTCTGGAGGATCAGTGTTTAGTTCAGCCTGCGGTGTTGTTGTGCTAATTACTCCTGTCAAAGCTGAAACGCTCACTGCTGAAGCTCAACTCACAACCTTCACAATGAAGAACACCCCAAACATCTCATAGTGAAAACAAAGATGGGTTTCCTAGTGTTTTTGTATATTTTTGTTGTCAAACTCAAAATGTAATGTACAATTTATGCTGATAACGAAGCTGTAGGTATAACACAAAATCAAACATGGAGAGTCTCAAAAACCCTTTTGTATGAGGAACTACTTTCTTCCGCGTTGGATTCAAATCATAAGCTGACAGTGAAACAGTTGAGCAAGCATCTTTTAAACTGTAGCTCTGTAGTGTCTGCTTTTTGCTGGCTGTATGTGGGCGGAGTAATACACAAAGGGTAAAGAGGCTGTACGGGTGCTGATATTACTTAAATATATCACGGCTATCAGCCAATCAGATTCGAGACCCAGACAGAACTATGGTATAAACACATGCAACACATGTTTATATTCTCCTAAAATATGCCTACCACTGCAGAAAACCCATTGATATCCAGATAAATTTCTCAGGAGACTGACTGAATGCGATTCAAAATCATGCCCCGTCTACAACCCTAGGGCTTTCAAGACGAAATTGATTGCCTTGACTTTTATCATGCTACATCACAGCAGAAGCGTGTCATATTTGTGCAGATGAAGCCACACACGCGCGCATGAGCTTGGCATGTTTGTTCTAGCAGATCCAGAAATGCAAACACAGGCCTTCGCCGTTCAACGCCGAGACGGGAAACATACTGCTGCGTTTATCCTGCTAATGAGAGAATGTCTCATTTGCTCGTGGCAGCGCTGAGGGCACAAGATACAACGCTGCGCCCTGATCCCTAATAAGCCAGCGAAAAAAGTCGGAGAATGAGAACTTCAAGCTTTTCTCCAATTAGGATGTGTTTGCCTGGATAATCTAACGCTTCGTGACATTCGCCTGCCCTTGGCATTTGCGGCGCCGCATGTTCAGAGATACATTTTGGATGTGGTCGATGTTGAGGGAAAAGCCTGTGAGCGATTGGTGCAGATTGGGCGACGTTAACAGGCTTTTGCCTCTTGTGGACTCTTCTTGTTTAGCTTTGGAGATCGCACATGACATATGTTCAGACGTTTGAGCTAAATGCAATGCAACAGCCACCGAGACCAATGCGAAATCGAGAAAATACAACCTCCCAATTGGAAATCTCCTGCGGCTCAAATTAATATTTAATCCGAACGAGAGCTAAAGGCTTGGCACTCACAAAACTTTTGCCCATATTTGCATGCGTGCACATACAGCCGACTTGCATCCAATTACTTGCGCCGTCTCTCAAGTTCACGTTTCACTTTGTCAACATCATTAAAGTGGTTTGATGTGATGTGGCATTGGTTACCATGTCAAAGACTCGAACACGTCCTGCCTGCGAGACCAACTTGGCGGATGAGCCTTAATTAAAATCTTGCATGATGTAAATAATCAGAAAGCAATTAATAAAGCGACATGTGCAGTCTGTTTTAACACGCTGAGTTTGTTATTTGTTAAACTGCCACTCACCTCTACGTCTCTAGTGTGTTGACTTTCAGGATTCAATGCAATCCAGAATGGAGTTGTATGTATTGTAGTTCAAGTTTGTTAGCAATGAAGCTAACATACGTTGCTACAAAATTACCCTTCAGAAGATGCATTTCTATTGATGAAAATGTCACTAGTAATACAAATTCAGCCCTTTGTTGATTAATTACTTTCTTCTTCTTCTATTTTAGGTGTTTCATAGCAGTTAAAATGTGCATTTAGTGCTACCAACTGGTCCGGAGTGTGAAGTGTTGACAACATCCTAACTCTTTCTTTCTTTTTTAAATATTTCCCAAATGATTTTTAACAAAGCAAGTAAATTTTTACAGTATGTCTGATGATATTTTTTCTTCTGAAGAGAGTCTTATTAGTTTTATTTCAGGTATTATAAAAGCAGTTTTGAATTTTTAAAACCACTTTAAGGTCAATAGTATTAGCTACCTTAAACATCTTGTTATTTTTTTATTGAACAATTACTTCCCTAATTACCCCTAATTAATTAATTTAACCTATTTAAGCCTTTAAATGTCACTTTAAGAAAAAAAAAAAGTCAAATGTTTGGGATCAGTATGAGTTTTAAATGTTTTAAAACAAGCTTCTTCTGCCCACCAAGGCTGCATTTATTGCATCAAATAAACAGCATAAATTGTGAAATTGTGAAATGTTATTTCACTATAAAATATATGTTCGACAGTAGTTTATGATTCATATTATGAATTTATTCCAGTGATTTTAAAGATTAATTTTTAGCTTTATCACTCCAGTCTTCAGTCACAAGATGATTCAGAAATCACTAATATTATTATTATTATTATTATTATTATTATTATTATTATTATTATTATTATTATTATTAATAGTAATAAAAGCAATAATAATTTGAGTAATTTTTTCTATTTTTATATACATTTAATAAATGTCACCCTGATGAACAATTTTCTTTAAAAAAACAAACAAAAAAAACATGGAAAAAAACTGATCACAAACTTTTTACCGGTAGTATTTATACAATTAAAGTCAGAATTATTCAGCTGCAAACCTTCACTGGGAAACACTCATACACTCTAAGGGCCTACTCACTCTATGCCATCCGTACCGTGCCCAGGCCCGTTTCTCGGATCGTTTGAGAAGTGTGAGTGCGCTGAATCGGGCTCAAGCACGGTTCACTTGGCCGGCCCTGGCCCGGTTGGAAGAGGTGTGCCTGAGCGCGGTTCACTTGGGCTTTGGCGCGGTACGCTTGTGTGTGAGTGCAAAACGCGCCAAAGCCCGAAACTGAAAGCGAGACGTGACTTTTAAGGGGTTGTTTCATATGAATTCATTAATCATTCTTACTGTCCAATGAACGCAAACTGCCGTAGTTTATTAAAGACGCAAACTCCTCACTTCACGACAGCTGCACCTTCAGCAGACCTCCTCATTCCTGCAGCACGAGAGCTTAATGATTGTTTATGAGCGCCAAAAGTGGCGGATCTGTTCGGCGAAATATCTGAATGCTTCTCCGCAACCCTAAGGACTGTTTGGCGAAATATGTGACGGCATATCAAACAACTGAAATTATATAAC
>NC_141026.1:58617500-58627500 GCF_052040795.2 Danio rerio
ATTATATAATTTTGTACTGTTTTCTGAGGTCCAACACTTACAATTTTACATCAAAAAAACATCCTAATATATGTCATGACTGTGTCTGGCCACCAGATGGCACTGTAGTTCACCAGCGAACTCTCACTACGAACTACAGTGTTTAAAGAACTACAAATCCATACATACCATGCGCATACACCCGGAATTCAGTCATTTAATCTCTGTTTGTGAGTTCGTCGTTTGTCCTGATTGGTATGTTGTTCCTGATTCCTGTCTTGTATCCTGTTGTAGTTTCTGAGCCGAGTTCTAGTTTAGTCTGTTTAAGTTCCTGGTTTGTTTGTTTATTTTGTTACTTTGTTACTTTGATTTTTGGATTTTTGTTCACTGTCGCTGCACTATTTAACATTAAATTTGCACTTGCATCCAACACCTGTTTTTTGTTCCTGTTTTGATCCGCATAACGTGACAATATAGAAGTAATTGACTATAATCTGTGTTGGTTTCGACCTTCATCATCAGAACGCTCTGTTTAAAGGGGCGTGGTCAATTGTGGATTTTGAAGTAAACTCAAACTGCTCTTATTGGCTGAGTTTTGCATATTAACAGGGCTAAGCTGGCAGGGTAGTTGAAGCGGGAGTCAATTTTCTGTGGAGGCGGGGCTCATCCACCCTATGACATGGTATTTACCTTTTCAGTCAAATACAACAGCATGTTTTATTTTTAATCTGTCCATCACTTTATTCAGCTGTTAGTATCAACAATTAAAGGAGTCATGAAACCCTCACAGTTTTTTATTTTTTTATTATTTTGTACCATTCACAGGTCTACTACTAGCAATTTTTACATCAAAATACATTATAATGCTCTGTTTGAAGGGGAGTGGTGAATTGCAGACTCTGAAGTAAACGCCCACTGCCCTCATTGCCTGACAGTTTAGCATATAACAAGGCTAAATAGGCAGTGTAGTTGCAGCGGGAGTCAATTTTCTGTGGAGGCGGGGCTTATCTACCCTATGACATGGTTTTCACCTTTTAGTCAAATACAACAGCATGTTTTTGTTTTGTTTGTATTTGTCCATTACTTTATTCAGCTATTTACATCAACAATTAAAGGGGTCATGAAACCCTCTCAGTTTTTTTTATTTTTTATTTTCTACTGTTTTTTGAGGCCCAACACTTGCAATTTTACATCAAAAAACATCATAATATAAAAGTATTAGACTGTTCTCTGTGTTGTTTTTGACTCTTGTCATCAAAACCCTTTGTTTAAAGGGGCCTGGCCAACTGTAGACACAAAAGCAAACTCCCCCTGTTCTCATTGGCTAACATTTTTGCATTTTAACAGGGCTAAACAGGCAGTGCAGTAAAAGTGGGAGTCACTCTTGTGTGGAGGCGGGGCTTATCCACCCTATAAAACAGAGTTAAACACTCCAAAACTGGTTGCTTTAAAAGATCAGTGCAGTTTTATAAAGATTGTTATGCATTAAAAAATATAATATTAAAGTAATTGACTATTTTTTTGTGCTGTTTTTGACCCTCGTCATTAGAACACTCTGTTTGTAGGGGTGTGGCCAATTGAAGACAGAAGTAAAGGCCCATTGCTCTCATTGGCTGATATTTGTGCATTTTAGCAGAGATAAACAGGAAGTGTGGGCGGGGCTTATCCACCCTATGACATCATAGAATAAAACATTCCAAAACCGTTTGTTTTAAAAGACAATATAAGCTGATTTTATAGGAACCAAAAAGTGTTGAGTTCTGAAACTTGCAAGATGTTTTTTATTGTATTTCAACCGCTTACATGTCAAGAGATCAAGGAAATTTAGCTTTCTCAGTTCATGACCCCTTTGATATTAGTGACAAAAGTGTGTATGTATAATCCTGTGTTGCATAAATATAAATAAACAGCTTTTGTCATTTTTACACCTCAACTGTTTAACAGTGCCAACCGCTATTTACACCTTTGCAACTGCATAACAATACCCTGTCAACCACTAATAACACCTTTATGATGTTGATTTGTTTCCTTTTTCTGAAGAGTAAAAGCCGCTCATTCTGATTTCAGAAAAGGTAGAAATCTACTTCTACTTACTGTGCACACTTTCAAATAAAACACATAGGATGACTGGCATCTAACATGATGATCTATTCACACCTTGATGGTTTATGTCATTTAAAATGTCAAGAATGATATGCTACTGGAGAATTGAGTGTCATTATTATTAATTGTTGATTGATTTAACACTTCATGCGTCACGGTGGCGCAGTGGGTAGCACGATCGCCACATAGCAAGAAGGTCACTGGTTCCGGTTTCCCCCACAGTCCAAACACATGTGGTATTGATGTATTGAATAAACTAAATTGTCCGTAGTGTATGTGTGTGAATGCAAGAGTGCATGCCCGTAGCCAGGGGGGGGGTTCAGGGCCAAAAGGTCCAGAATTTGTCCTTTTAATTATTTTATGTAATTTAATATTATATATTTATTATATAATTAATATAATATATTTATATTCAATACATATTGTAATAAAGTGTCATTTTTAAATAATTCTGGCCAGTAATTTGAATCCCATAGAGCCTCAAAGCCACAATAATGTGACGCGAGTCACATGACATAACCCACTGAGTGGTCTTATTTGAATCTTTGATGCGACATCCATTACGCTGTTGATCGAAAAAAGCAATGAGGCAGAAAAGGCAGGCAGCGGCGTCATTATCGCAAAATATTGAACATATGTTCATAAAGACTGCCAAACAGGTAGGTGTCTTACTTCCTAACAGATGAAAATCTGCCCCTGAGGTTCTAGGCTAACTGGCCGCATTAGCTGGGACGTCCTGTATATTCATTGACTTCCAGTACATGATCTCCCTTTCCCTATTTCTGACATTTTTTAAATAACTGCCCGATGAAGGCTTTAATGGCAAGCGGAGTCCTCAGCCGTCAGATGTCACTTCACAGCAAAAGCTGCTAATCCCGTCACATCTGTGTTTTTGAGGCTGTTTGCTCACTTGTTCTGATCGGATATAAACCCGATCGCTCAGACCACTTCAGAGGGTGATTTGGGATGCATTCCAGATGAAGCTGGATAGGTATTATCAGTTTTTTGGACAAAATTAATATAAACTAAATAAATGACATAAAGAAAATCTGACCTGCGCCTGAAACACCTGTAGGTGCGCATTTACAGCCAAAATTATATTAAAACATGTTTACAAGCGTAAAACATGTTCTAACTTTTCAGACCTGTAGATAGGGGGGTTCGGGTGGTTCGGAAGACCCACCCCTCACTGACAAAGGTCCAGAATTTGTCCCAAATGAGCTCATTTGTCCTATTTTCGTAATATTTTGACTGCTTTGCCATAATAAATAATAAAAAAATATTCAATCGAAAAAGCCTTATTTTTTTAACCTAAGAGGCTAGAAAAAATCTGAAGAATTAATTATTATTATTATTATTATGTTTTAATTATTATTTTTATTGAACTGGCCAAACTGTGACTGAGGACAGTTGAATGTGCTGGCCAGTTTGTTTTTTGTCTAATAAATTATTATTTTTTTTTACTTTAACAGATTGCAATTTTTTCCTAATGACATATGATGTAATAAATTTGTATTTTAAAAATGAGTCTTGTTTGAATTTTCTTTTTTTAACTGCAATTTTTAGGAAATATTTTTAGTACATCAAAAAGTGTGGTTATAATGACATATGACTAGCTAATCCAGCAAAAAAAGTCACTAAAATGCAGTATTTAAATCTCATAGTTTAATAGACACTTAGGGCCGTATAACTGCAAAAAGGTCCACTTTTTGAGAAAAAAAGAACCACCCCTTACACCAGGCTGGCTACGGGCCTGAAGTGTATGCATGTTTTCCAGCATTGGAAGCATTGGAAGGGCATCCACTGCGTAAAACATAACCTGGATGTCTTGGCGGTTTATTCCGCAGTGGCGACCCCGGATTAATAAAGGGAATGAGCCGAAAAGAAAATGAATAATATTTCATAGGGTGGCATGGTGGCTCAGTGGTTAGCATTGTCGCCTCACAGCAAGAAGGTTGCTGATTCAAGTCCCGGCTGGGCCAGTTGGCATTTTTGTGTTTGCATGTTTTCCACAGAGTTTCCTCTATATGCTCCGGCTTCTTCCACAGTCCAAACACGTGCGCTATAGGTGAATTGGGTAAACAAAATTGGACGTAGTGTATGAGTGTGTGTGAATGTGAGAGAGTATGGTGGTTTCCTAGCACTGGGTTGCGGCTGAAAGGGCATGAACTGAGTAAAACATAGGCTGGAATAGTTGGCGGTTTATTCCACTGTGGTGTCCCTGATAGATAAGGGACTAAGCCAAAGGAAAATTTATGAATAATACTTTCGGCCATTTTATTTTTCTGGTAATTTTGGAAAACTCAAAAGGTTTTTAGGTCATTCACTCCAATATATCCCCTTAGGTCTATGAGAATATAGTCTTCAAATGCTATTGACAGTCAATTGACATTCAAAAGAGAGTGAAATTTGCATTATGTTCTTTGTTTTTAAGTCGTCCCTCTCAATATCCACATTCCCATGTGACAGTCAAAACTTACAAATGTTTCCTCCACACAGATCAAATATCACCACCAGCACACTCAAAACCAGCAAATCCCTCCATCTAGAGCAAAAAGAGCAGTGGAAATGACTGATTAAAGTGCATGTCCAAGTGTGTTTATGCCCCTACATTGAAGTCTCATTACAATGCATTCAGTCGCTGGTCAAAATATCCTCTTCTAGGCCCTTAATCCTGCGTGGAGCTAATGAGAGCCATGCCGGCCTCTTATCACAGCGACAACAAGTCACTGAGATACCTATTTCCGCTAATACACCACCTCTCCAAATGATTGAAAAATTATAATCGGCAGTGCCCGGTGTTTGCTTCCTCAAGGTTCATTTCAGATGCTTGGTCAAGTGTAAAATGAAAGATAAGGGGGGAGAGAGAGGGATGCATAAGTGCTGGCAGTTCGTAAACAAGAAAGAAAATGACTATCCAAGTACATGCTTGCCTTTCACCCCCATCATCAGACCAGCACAAATTGCCAGTGCTATTTGCTAGGAAGGGTATATATAAGGAGGAAGGGGAACATTTGAACTCAATTTAATATAATATGTGCATGTTACTATTTAAGGTGTGTTTTTTTTAAAGGTTTGAATAATACAGGCGATGGAGAATGTATCTGAAGGCAATCCTGCACTATAATGAATAGGCTCACAAATAAAATGCATGTACACCTTGAAGTGAATAGAGTTTTAATGTCTGTTATTTTTGATTTAAGTGATGTTGTTGATATTAATTTACAATCCTTCACTGTAAAAAAAATAGGTACATTTCAACTAAAATGTGTGTCAAATAGGACAAAATCACTCGGTTTAAATTGTTCATTGTTAGTTTTTGTTTAATGAGTGAAAATCTAAACAAAAGATAATATTTTATAACTTATTTTAAATAATTTATAAATATTTAAATTGTTTTACATATACAAGGTGTCCAACCTGGTACTAGTAAGGTGTACCTATAACTATACTAGGTAGAGTGGTCCACTACTTAAAATTTTACATCTAAATACATCATAATATAGAAGTACAGAGTATTTTCTGTGCTGTTTTTGACTCACGTCATCAGAACGCTCTGTTTAAAGGGGCTAACTGTAAACAGAAGTAAAAGCCCACTACTCTCATTGGCTGACATTTTTGCATTTCAAAGCCTCTTTCACACTACGAGCAACTCGCAGCTGCAATGCAATATGGATTTGTTCTAGTAACCTGGTACTGGTAAGGTGTACCTATTATAGTGGCCGTGTATATATTAGTGTATGTGTATATGTGTGTGTGTGTGTGTATATTTATATATATATATTAATAAATGTCCTTGACTAAAATAAGTAAACATACACATACACTAACTGGTCACTATAATAGGTACACCTTACTAGTACCAGGTTGGACCCCTTTAACAAGGTACATGAAATATTCTTCAGAGACTTTGGTCGAAATTAACATGATAGCATTGCACATCCATAATGCGAATCTCCTGTTCCATCACAACACAAAGGTACTCTATTGGATTGAGTTCTGGGGACTGTTGAGGCCATTTGAGTACAGTGAACTTAAATAAATGCAGCCTTGGTGAGCAGAAAATACAGACAAAAACATTTGAATGATAATCTACACCAGGGGTGGCCAACCCTGTTCCTCAGAGATTTTGCTCCATATTGACATGATAGAATCACACAGTTGCTGCAGATTTGTTGGCTGCAGATGCTCTTCTGCAGACCTCGGTTGTAACGTGTGCTTATTTGAGTTGGAACCAGTCTGGCCATTCTTCTCTGACCTCTGGTATCAACAAGGCATTTGCGCCCACAGAACTGCCCCTCACTGGATATCTTCTCTTTTTCAGACCATTCTCTGTAAACCCTAGAGATGGCTGTGCGTAAAAAATCCCAGTAGATCAGTAGTTATGAAATACTCAAAGCAGTCCGACTGCCACCAACAACCATGCCACGTTTAAAGTCACTTAAATCAACTTTCTACACCATTCTGATGGGTTTATTTATTAATTTTTTTTTTTTTAAATCAAATTTTGTAGCATTATTACTTTTGGTGTTTTGTTTTATTCAAGCATTATTAGTGTTATTATTATCATGATGAAGTTTTATATAAACCAATGAAAACAAACTTTTTCAGGATTCATTTATTAAATAGACAGTTTTTAAAACGTAAAATAAAATCTTATAAAACTATAAATGTCTTCATTGTCACTTTTTAATTTAATAAATATCCTTGCCTAAAATAAGTATGCCAAGACTAAAGAAGGTTTCCAATTTTTCCCCTGAAGTGCATTCGATTTCAAGAGCATTTTATCCAAACTTCTATTTATTTCCATAATTTTATTCATTATCCCAGCATATACGTTTTGTAAATCAATAAAATAAACTTCCCTTTGGATGTAATTGTCAATTTGTCCAGAACAAGGGAGCTCGGCCCGTCTTAAAAAAAAAAAAAAAAAAAAAAAAGTTTCATTCCAAAATAACACAGAGGTCATTATTATGGTGAGAAAATTAGTTTTGCTCCTCTTCCCTTCATTCAGCACATCTCCCGGGAACCACGTTTATATCTTTCTTCCCTCTGTTTTCAATTTCAATTAATTTACTGAATTTATTTTCATCTCAGGGTCTTGAATATTCCCCAAAAAGCGTCTCCTGTGTGCAGTGACTCTTGTGTGATGTTTGCAGAACTGATTTATTCCAAGGTCTCTCTACTGGGTCGAACACACTATCAGACCGACTGCGTTGGGTTTTCAGTTTTTTTTTTAGTCACAGTTTGTCCTTCACGTCTCTGTAATACAATCAGCAATAATCCAAGACTAAACAATAGCAGCGCTGTCAGCGAATGGAGCATGAATACTAAAGATCTCAACACAACAGTCGCTGCGCTAGAAAAACAGATTGTAGGCCTCAAAGCATTGTGACTCAAGAGCATCAAACTTCTTACATTTACTTTTCATTTTCCTGCTGTTTTAAATTCGTGTCGCTGCCTCAAAAAATAAGTAACACCCCATTCACACAGGGATTCAGCGTCAACGCTTGACTGAAGGTGTGTCTGAAGTAGGGGCTGACATGATCGTCATGGCAGCGTCAGCCAATGAAATTCAGTCAGCAATAGGCCACTGTCTAGCAGGGGTATTTGCATACAGCGATTTGATTGGCTGACGCTTCTGTCGGTGCTTGAAAAGCTGAGCTAGTCCCAACTTCTGCAGCGAGCAACGCCTCTGAAGAGTCTCCGACGGATTCACAATGCAGTTCGGCAACGCCTGACGTCACCCATTCAAAGTGAATGGGAATCGTTGACGCTGACGCCCCGTGTGAATTTGGCGTAACAATAAAGTGTCTAACACACTGTTTCAGGATACACTGGAGGGACTATGGCCGTACTCACACTATGTACAGATGCCTTGAACCGGGCCAAAGCACGCTAGTCCTCCCTCCTGTCTCCTCCGACTGCCCGCACTCACATTACATTCGGGTTGCACTGCATACAGAGCGCGCTGATTGGTTTGATCAAAGTCTTACTCATGAATAAATGCAGCACACTCACCGTACGTTCACACCGAAAGCGGCGAGAGCGTCCAAGGTCGCTCTGGCCGCCCTGGCGACAACGCTGTCTGCCTTCAGCTCCGGCGGCGAGAGCGTCAAAACTCGCTACATTGATCTCGTACTTAAAGTAGCCGTTGCAGCATATCAGTTACATTCCTGCATAAGACATGTTTTTAGCGTGAAAATGTTGCGCACTTCTTATCAAATTCATATAACAATGGAAGATCAAGTTGCGTGTGGTGTGGCTTTGCTCTATTTATCCAATATGTGTCCATATGTCTGAAATATCCTGAAGCAGCAGTACTGTTTTGTACTGTCACATCGCGTGAGACTCCTGCTTTTTAAAGATAAATTTATATAACATTAATGAACATTAGTAACTCGCCAGTAACTTATTTAATGTATGTTCCTGTAAGAAAACATTGTAAATAATTGGAAATCCAGCGACCGCAATAATCAAACCCTTGGGAACAACTGTGGTCAGAACCAAAGTTCACAGGTCTGTGTTCTCTGAACTGCTATCAAGCGATGGACGTCTTCATTCTGATTGCTTGCCGCCGAACCGCATCATAGCTCATTACCATAAAGTTGACTTCATTTCAACTCTCCTCGACGCTCACGCCGGCGAAGACGCGCCGCGCTGCTCCTCGCCGCTTATCGTCACCTATCGCCGCTGGCTCTCATTGAAAATGAATGACTTCCGGCTACTTTGACGCTCTCGCCGCTTTCGGTGTGAACGTACGGTCAGAGACGTAATAAGCCACTCACAGGTACAGACGTCCAGTCTACACGCTAAAATACATATGCTATAACCGTGACGCAGCTTCAAAAATTTGTTAAAAACCGTAAGTACGGATTTGCTCGAATTAACGCAAAAACAACCAATTTTCGGTGTTTAGTGAAATATATGTGTCCGAATAGTCTTTTTAGCAGTGTGGCACACATATACGACTGTCAACAGCTCAAAAAAATGCGTTTTGGTGTTTCTTGACTCTTTAATGGAACGGAAGGGAATCCCGCCATTTTTATATTTATATCAAAGTGTTTTAATGCCTAAATAAAATAAAAGCACAGACCAGAGTCCCATTTAGGACAAGGGGTGTCCTCTGGTGGTTCGGTGGTATGGGTTGCATATAGAAAGGATTAGCTCTTCAATGTTTATTGCCACCCTTCGTAGAAACATTAAAAATATGAATAACCTGGAGAAAAATACCTTTACGGTAGAGCTGCACATTTACATTTTACATTTACATTTAGTCATTTAGCAGACGCTTTTATCCAAAGCGGACAAGGAAGCAATTTACACAACTATAAGAGCAACAATGAATGAGTGCTGTAGGCAAGTTTCAGGTCTGTAAAGTCTAAGAAGGAAAGTATTAGTTATTTTATTTTTTAATTTTAATCATTTATTTATTTTGAGTGCAGTTAGTGGTATATCCAGAGAGGCAATTGCAGATTATGAAGTGAAGTGCACGATTCTGGCTCATGAGAATCGCGATATTTTTGCTTAAAATAAAGATCACGATTCTCTCACGATCCTGTAGATGTAAAATAAAGCTTAATAGGAGATTATTGTTTTTTTTTTTCTCAAACATATGGTAAAACAACAATATTAATATTATGTGTAGGTTTACTGGTTTCTATCCATAATTATATTCTACTTATAATAATTCTGATGTTAAATTATGTTTGAAATATAGGCATTTATTTTCATGCACAAATTCTTGTTGTAGTCATTACTGTAAAATGCGATATGATTATTTAAATGACGTGCACGCTTTCGGTTTCATTTTCACTGCCGTTTAATGTTCATACTTCGCGCGCGGCTCTCAAACGATCACTCTGTGCCACAAACTGAATATTATTTATAACTGTATTACCTGTTACTCGCAGTAAAT
>NC_141026.1:58832500-58837500 GCF_052040795.2 Danio rerio
AAAACAAAACAAAACAAAACAAAACAAAACAAAACAAAACAAAACAAAACAAAACAAAACAAAACAATAAATAAATAAATAAATAAATAAATAAATAAATAAATAAAAACAAGACAAAACAAACAAAACAAAACTAAAACAAAACAAAAATATAAAATAAAAAAAATATATATAAAAAAGTAAAATAAAATAAAATGATAAACATGCAGGTATAAAACAGGTAAAAAGGGTAAAATATTACCACTAGTTTAACTTGATAAATAATAACAATACACTTAAAAAAAGGATGAGAACAAAAAATATGTTGAAATAATATAACAAATAACACAAAAGCAAACAGCAACGTTCTTCAATTAAAACAAAGATAGAACAAATAAAATAAAATAATCCTACAACTATAACAGCATCTCAGTGATAATAAAATAACAGCTAACAATGAACAATAAATCTAAAGCATTTACTTTCAGTCAATGTTAATTTATTACAATCTAACATCTGTTTTACATGAGACGTCAGCATCAACACGTCCTATTCACTTTAAATGTGTGACGTCAAGCATTGCCAAACTGAATTGTGGATCCGTCTGTGCCACTCAACAGCGTTGCTTGAAAATTTAGGCTATTGTCGGGAATTTCTCAGCTTTCAATGCCAAAGGAAGCATCAGCCAATCAGATGGCTTCATGCAAATACCCCAGCACAGACAGTAGCCAATTGTGGACTAATTTCACTGTCTGATGCTGCTATATAGTGTCAGCGACAACTTCAGATATGCCCTCCGTCAAGCACTGACGCTGAAGCCCCGTGTGAATCAGGCGTAATAGCTGTATTTGGTAAAATAAAAATAAAAAAAATTAAAAATAATTTATATATATATATATATATATATATATATATATATATATATATATATATATATATATATATATATATAGTTTTTGTATTTTTTATTATTAATTAATGCATTAAGTAATGTAAACAAATGTGAATCATTATGCCATTACATCTTTTTTATAAAAAAAAAACAAAAAAAACATCCAAATCAAATCTCGATTTCTGCATTTTGTTGTTGATATATTAGCATGTTGGCTCTCCAGCGCTTCAGTCTTCATGTGCAGCTGTGAAGTGCTTTATAAATATAGTGTATGCCTGAATGCAGACTCAGTGTAAAGGCCACGAGTGACACATGTGTGTGCATGTATGTATGTGTGTGTGTGTGTGCGTGTGACGTATGCACTCACTCTGAGGGAAGCGTGGAGGACTGTCATTGACATCCGTGATCACTATAGTCACAGTGGTGGAGCCGGACAGACCTCCCATCTGACCTGCCATATCTGTAGCCTTCACCACCAGCTCATATCGGTCCTGAGTCTCCCGGTCCAGGTCCGGCACGGCAGTTCGGATCACTCCTGAACACACACAGAGATACAGACACACACTTCAACCACTAATACTGCACCGCATGCTTTTACACTGCAGTTTGGCAATATCTCAAACACTTTAAAGTACAAAAACTAATAATAGTGATTTGGTATGCTCATACTGTGACAAGATTTGTAGACAGAAATTTAAATACAGCCATTAAGGAGCACACAATAGTGCACTTTAGTGAAATGGCAATGTTTACAATCCAATTAATACACAGTAAACATCTTTAACATTATTAAATGAACATGCTGAATCACTGATATGTGTTGGTTTGCATTGAGTCGCAGTTCTAAATTCAATTCAATTCAATTTCACTTCAATTTCTAATGGTTTATTTAATTTATAGATCTGAGGTGAGCTATCTGCTGCTGCTTTCAGTAGCATGGCAATAAAAGCAACCCAGGCTCATTGTGGAAACGTAGTCCCGCGGACGTTTCTGAAGACCGCGGAATACGTCCCGGCGGGTACGTACGGCTGCAGTTTTTGTTTTCGTGAATCCGCGAGAGGCCGCTGTTGCTCGCTTTTTCGCACCTCAGACGCCTCTCCGCGCCCGCGTTGTTCTCACGTGAACCCGCCGGAGGCAGCTATCCGACTGACCGGATGATTGACTGCGCGACCGGCCAATCGACCGACTCGCCCTTCTCCTTCCCTGAACCCAAGCGATTTTACCAATCGGCCCGGTCGCTTCCCTAAACCCGAGCAACAGTTCACAAAAGCCGTCCAAAAAAATAAAAGTTTGCCATCAGCTTGGCAAGTCAGCCACCTTTCTTAAATAATTTCGAACTGTAATAAAATACCTCCACATGTTCCATACTGCTCTTTTAGTTTGCATAACACTTAGAATTGTTCTCATTAACCATTTATTAACTTTTTAAAGTATTAAAATGCTAGATTCACAGACGTTATGTTTGACATTATTTAAAATATGTGGCTAAAATCTAAAAAAGCTATTATTATCGTTTTTTTTTTGGGGAGTAAAAATTTTGGCAGGGCAAGTAAAAATCTAAACAACTGGCCCGGTCAGATCAGTAGAAAAACTCCCTAGCGTTGAACGCTGGATAAACTTACTTTTCTTGCTACAAGTTGCTGTACTGTATGTAAACTGTACTCATTTTAATTACAGTAGGCTTTAAGAAATGTATGTTCTTAATTAAATTAATTGAATCATATATCAATAAACTTTCGGTTCATGCCGACTTTAAGTAACAAATCACACCATTTACTACTGCCTTATTACCTGCCTATTATTAAAATACATGAACATGAACCGGAAGCTGCGATGGTTATGTTTTCCGTATTGTGATGCAGTTCCCAGTGAAACGAAATATTAAATGACAAAACAGTGGGCGTGGTTTGTTATTTTCTACTGAGAGCAGATTGGATGTAGTAAAGTAGGCAGTTCATTTATTACAGCCTAACCAAAGAGCATTAAAAGGCGAGACTCTTGTGCAATTTGGGAAACAGCCACTAGATGGCAGCCATTTTGGAATGAAAACTCCAATAGAACAACAGCATATTATAAGATTGCAAAATAAACTGTTAAAAGTGCTGATGACAGTGATAGTAAGTGTTGTATTGTCGTCTTTTAAGATGTCTCTCAGCTTTAACGCGCTTTTAAAATAAATAAATAAAAAACATAGCAGCTGCTTGCCATCGCGACAGTAATAAGATCCAGTGATCGCTTTCACTCCAAAATGGCGGAATCCGTGGCTGTTGCTGGGCGCTGCTGTTGCAATGGAACGTTCTATTGAGCGTCGCCTCTTGGCTATTCAAAGCTTTTTGGCCTAACAGACTCCTCCTCACCATTTCTGTTTGTTGTCAAAACTGACAGCTGGAGGGGCGTGGTTAAGTGTGTTAGCCACACCCAACCCCTTAGACAGACCTAATCTGAGAACTTAACTGAAAACAGATAGGGGAGAACGCGCCACAAAGTAACACTTTTTGGTTTTGGTCAAATAATAACAAAATAATGGGGTTAGACAAATTATATATTTTTTTACCAATAACACACAAGCCTCTCCCAAAAATGAGCACTGGAATTATGATCGCCAGACCTATGGATTCTGTACAGTATTGGCAAAAGTGCCAGGAGTAAAAATGTTACTGTTTACTTTACCTGCGGGGCAAGTTGTAACAGACAGGAGGTTAGTTATAACACATGCTTACAAAGGCAGATTACACAGTTAATTATTTATTTATTTATTTTTTTTTTATCTTTAAATAGTAGCTATATTTTCTCAGTAATTGGCTCATTTCTTTTTTATTCTACACAGCAAAGTATGTTTATGTATTTATTAGTTTATTGGATAAACACATTTGAATCTATTTGCATGATTATTCATTCATCCATTATTATACAATGCATTTATTTGCATTATTAGCAATGAAACATTTTTTTTTCTATTAAAAAAAAATGTATTTTCTATTAACAAACATTTGATTTAAAAAGTTCTCGACATTACACTCAAAATTCAAAACATTATTTTGTTTTGGTGTCCAACAGTGTGTGGCTTAATTGTAACCCTGTTACAGCTAACCCCGCTGTGTCATGTTTTTCTCAAAACTGGCTGGCAGTCACTGTGTATGTTTTACATCTTTCAAAATGGTTTCATCTTTAAGCCTGGAGGATGGTTATCACGACAATATAAGATTTCACATTCATACTTGCACAGATTTAAAATAAATAAATAAATAAAAAATTGACTATAATAAAAAATATTTCTATGCTGCAAAAATGGTTTCTTTTGTGTTTCTCATCCAAATTTCGACACAATTTTTCCAATAATTGCCAACACTGTGCTAAAAACCTCGGAAGCATGCCCTGGTAAACCCTTAGCAAACACCTTAAAACTCTGTGTTATATTTAACCCCGTGTTACTTTGTGCCCCGCGCTCACCTAGGAAGTGCATTTTCAGATTTCAATTAAAGATTACAAGTACAATTATTATTATTTTTTTTCTTAATGACATGCACAGATAAATTGTTTACCATAAAACTAGCAATGTGAGCTAACAAAAATCAATATGGTTAGTTTTGATTTCATGAGGACTTTAACTGTTTAATAGCACTTATAAAGTAGAATCCTATTCTACATGCCTATTCCTACACAATATCTAAACCCAATGACTACCTTATTAATACTAAGCTACAGTATTAGTCTTACTTTGTTAATGGTTTGTTAATAGCATGAATTGCACATTAAATTAAAGAATGACATAAATATCGTCATGGCAACACTCAACAACATTTCACATTTTCCCAGTCTCCTCCAGCCCCACTTCAGTTCGGCTGAATAAAGTGGCAGCAGAACAGAAGAGCGAGTGAAGGAAAGGTTATGAGCAACAGGTCCCGATGCCGCTGCTTATCTTTCAGCTCCATTCTTAGAAAACAGCTGCCATTTCTCTGCGATGTGTGAGGAATAAAGGCGGCGGCGCAGCAGGAGTCTGTCCTTTACCATGCTCATAATTTCCATGCCCGTCTCTAACCAATGCCATGGCAACACTGGATAATTGCAGTCCTTCAGGGCAACACTGTGCCATTGTCTTTATTTCACTCCCAAAAATATCTTGATTCCA
>NC_141026.1:58840000-58865000 GCF_052040795.2 Danio rerio
CCGGGTTGGACCCCCTTTTGTTTCCAGAACTTGCCTTAATCCTTCGTGGCATAGATTTAACAATGTACTGAAAACATTCCAGAGATGCTCTTCTGCAGACCTCGGTTGTAACGAGTGCTTATTTGAGTTACTGTTGCCTTTCTATCATCTGAAACCAGTCTGGCCATTCTCCTCTGACCTCTGGCATCAACAAGGCGTTTGCGCCCACAGAACTGCCGCTCACTGGATATTTTCTATTGTTCAGATCATTCTCAGGAAACCCTAGAGATGGCTGTGCGTGGATATCCCAGTAGATCAGCAGTTTCTGAAATACTCAGACCAGCTCGTCTGGCACCAACAACCATGCCACATTTCAAAGTGACTTAAATCCCCTTTCTTCCCCATTCTGATGCTCAGTTTGAACTGCAGCGGATTGTCTTGACCATGTCTACATGCCTAAACGAATTGAGCTGCTGCCATGTGATTGGCTGATTAGAAATTTGCGTTAACGAGCAGTTGGACAGGTGTACCTTATAAAGTGGCCAGTGAGTGTATCTAATATATGCATCATATATGTATCAGCAAATCGTAAATTAATGTCTTGCATGCAGCAATGTTTACACATTATTCAAATGTTAATTTCTACAATGTTGATATTAATATAGACATGTACTGTACAGTTTTGAGGAAGTGTGCTTGAGATTTCAAGAAAATAACAGCCCAGTGAGGAATAAATAAAATATGATTTTGCAGTGTGAAGCCAGACGTGTTTTCACGTTCCAGACAGCAGAACTGTGACTCAATGATATGCACAATCAAACAGCTATAGTGGTGGAGAAAACAGAAGCATTGGTTCCTGCTGTGCTTCTGCATCTCCATCATTCAGCAGTGTCTGTGTAGAGACTCATCTGCGCTCAAGATTTATATGTGTCCAGAGGAAGACACTGTTCAAGCACACAGAGCTGCTGCCCTGAGGTCAGATCCATTACAAGTACAGTCTGAAGCAGTGCAGATTCACCTGAACCGTGGCTGACACAAACACAGGCCTCACCGAGATTATGCTCAGACACTGAGCTGGATGAAGGATCTGCTTACTGATAACATCCTAATATAGAAATAGGATACTGAAGCTGCAGTTATATACAGCCTGAAAACTACAAAGCTGAATATGGGGTTTTAGACTGTGGGGGTAATTGGAGCACCTGTACGTAACTCACGCCAACACGGGGAGAACATGCAAACTCCACACAGAAATGCCAACTGACCCAGCCGAGGCTCGAACCAGCGACCTTCTAGCTGTGAGGCGACATCGCTACCCACTGCGCCACCGTGCAGCCCCCCCACTGAGTTCATATAAAACAATAATAAAGATTTCAAGCAATTTTGTTCTGAATTTTATTTCAGGACGATTGTTTTAGCTAAATCTCTCGAAATGTAGCTCTGGGAATGGAGACACATTTACCTATTATATTCAGTTTTGGTTCACATTTGTTTTGGGATTTGATCAAGATTTGTTTGAAAATATTATCATTGTTGTTGCTGTTATTATTTTTCAATCATTGTCACAATCACCAGCGATCGTAACTTCATATTCAGATCGCTGGATCGCTGGATCTCGCTCATAAACACTTAGGGACTACAATTCCACCATTTCTGGACTACATTTTCATACATGCACTTCACTCACACACACACATGCTTCCTCATTCTGATTGATTACACTCGCACCACCTGAGGATTGTCAGAGACTGATTACACACACTGTTTAAGCAGCACACACACTCACTTCCACTGCCGAGTCTTGTTATCTGTAAAGTAGCACTACAACGCGTTTTGCTAGTCTTGTTTTCATGTGTTTTGACCTTAGCCTTGTTTATCCAGTTCTCCCTGTTTGCCGCCTGCCTTCTGACCATCTGCCTGCCTATTGACTACGATTCTGGACTGCATGTATATATCTGTTTGCACCTGTGTTGACCATTGCTTGCCTGACCACTGAATAAACCTGCACGTGGATCCAACTTCAGCTGTTTTTGTGTCACAATATAATGTGTCATCATCATCATTATTATTATTATTATTATTGTTGTTGTTGTTGTTGTTGTGGTTATTCGTATTATTATTATTATTATTATTATTATTATTATTATTATTATTAATTTATTAATTAATTAATTAAATTAAATTAAATTAAATTAAATTAAATTAAATTAAATTAAATTAAATTAAATTAAATTAAATTAAATTAAATTAAATTATTATTACTGTTGTTGTTGTTGTTGTTGGTGCCATTGTTATTATTATTATTATTATTGTTATTATTTGTATTATTATTATTATTATTATTATTTTTTTATTATTATTATTATTATTACCATCATCATCATCATCATGATTATTATTATTATTATTATTATTATTATTATTACTGTTGTTGTTGTTGTTGTTGGTGCCATTGTTATTATTATTATTGTAATTATTATTATTATTATTATTATTATTATTATTGTCGTTGTTGTTATTATTATTATTATCATTATTGTCGTTGTTGTTATTATTTTTATTATTATTATTTTTATTACTGTCGTTGTTGTTGTTATTATTATTATTATTATTATTATATAAATAGTAATAGTAGTAGTAGTCAAGCACAGTTCTTTGCAATCATAAAAAAGATGAAAAACCTACAAATTTGAAACAAAATTACCAATTCAATTCAGTTTTGAATTTGGGATTTGATCAAGATTAAAAAGAAAAAATACATTATTTTTATTATTATTTATTTCTTGATGCTATTGTTGTTGTTGTTTTGTCATTATTATTATTATTATTATTAGTATTAGTATTATTATTATTATTATTATTATTATTATTGTTATTGTTGTTGTTTCATTATTGTTGTTGTTGTTGTCTCACAGCAAGAAGGTTGCTGGTTCGAGCCCCTGCTGAATCAGTTGGCATTTCTCCCTGTGTTGGCGTGGGTTTCCTCCAGGTGCTCCAGTTTCCCCCACAGTCCAAACACATGCGCTATAGGTGAATTGAATACACTAAATTGGCCGTAGAATATGGGTGTAAATGCAAGAATGTATGGGTGTTTCCCAGTGATGGGTTTCGACTGGAAAGGCATCCACTGCATAAAACATATGCTGGAAAAGTTGGCAGTTCATTCAGCTGTGGTGACCCATGATTAATAAAGGGACTAAGCCGAAAATAAAATAAATTAATAAATAAATGAAAGTTGTTGTTGTTATTTCATTATTATTATTATTATTATTATTATTATTATTATTATTATTATTATTATTATTATTATTATATAAGCAGTAACAGTAGTCAAGCACATTTCTTCATAGTAATAAAAAGATGAAAACCCGCAGTTCAAATGCATCTCACAACATCTAATGAACTGATATTAATATCAAACTCCTCATCCAGCCCTTTTATTCAGCCCATGTCAAAGACTAAAAGCCCGGGCCAGCGATTAATGTTGTTATTTTTTGGAGGATCAGAGAAACAAATGAGGGCATGAGCAAAAACACGCAGTTCATCTACTTCCCGCTCATTTAACTGTTCTCAGATCAGAAGCAAGTCCAGTGGTAATATGGCAAAACACAGAGTCATTTATCAAAGGCTGCGCTCAGGTCAGGTGCCCGGCGGCCCAAAAACACAAATCATTATAAGTTTAGTGCTGGATCCCTGAGGGACGAACACAGGCAACAAAAGCGGAGGTTTTCCCCCGAGAGACTCCAGTTCTGACTGAACTCCATGTTTACTTCACCGCAGAATTACTGAGGAAAACTTCATGCCCGCAGGAGAGGAAGATAAAAAAAAAAAAACATTCTGATGGTAAAGTCTTTATAAGTATTTAATGCAAGGAATCCACAAATATTTTTCATAGCACTGAAAACACTATCATTTATGAATAGAAATGTGTACCGCTTAATGCTTTTGGTTGCTTTTTTATCTCATTATATTGTTTAATTTTTATTAATCATTCATTCATTTTTCTTTAGCTTAGTTCCTTATTTATCAGGGCTCACCACAGCAGAATGAACCGCCAACTATTTCGGTGTAGCAGAGGCCAGCTAGTAAAGTGTTGTGCCATGGTGCCAAGGTCTTTAGCTGCCTTAGTAGAGCAACCGACTTCCATGTGAAAAGTCGTCGGGTTGGGTGGTGTATGACCGGCGGGGTTAAATTGGTGCCCTGATCCGGATGGTAGTGGGGTTTAGGGGCGTGAGTATAGCACTATTATTTTTATTATTATGTTATTTATTGCTAAAAAAACACATTTAAATTTAAACATCTTAAAAGAGTAAAAAAAGCCTGTTATTGAAGCTTTATTTAACATTTTCTCCTTGTTATGCTCTGAAGTTATTTTGTTAGATTTGTTCTAGTTTACTTTTCATAATGACTTAACTAAACTTAGACCAATAAACCAGATTTACACAAATATCTGACTGTATAGAGTTGAAGACAAAATCATTAGTCATTCTGTGAAATTTTAATGAAGTGTTGTTTGATGGTAAAAAGGGAAAGAGTTCCAAAGCACAGTATGTCCTATTATGTTTTGATTCAGATTCATTTTTTATTTTTATTCTACATTGCCTAATAATTTAATACTAATAATAATAATAATAATATTAATAATAATAATAATAATAATAATAATAATAATAATAATCATCATCATCATCAATAAATAATAATATTTATATTAATAACGTAAATGAATAAATAAAATTATAAATAAAATAAAATAAAATAATAATATTAATAGCAAATAAAATTAAAATATAAACAATTTAAATAAATAAATAAAATAATGAATAAAATAAAATAAATGTAATATTAAATAGAATTGATAATAATAATAATAATAATAATAATAATAACTTAAATAAATAACTTAAATAATGAATAAAATAATTGTCAAAATAAAATAATATAAATTATTATTATTATTATTATTATTATTATTAATAATAATAATAACAATAACAACAACAACAACAACAACAACAACAACAATAATAATAATAATAATTTTTAATTAAAAAATAATAAAATAATTAAAATGTAATACTAAATTAAAATAAAAGTAATAATAAATAAAATAAAATAAATCATGAATAAAATAAAATAAAACAAAATTAAACAAAATTAAATAATTAATGAATAAAATAAAATAAAATAAAATAAAATAAAATAAAATAAAATAAAATAAAATAAAATAAAATAAAATAAAATAAAATAAAATAAAATAAAGTACTGGTTAAGCTGATACTGGTAACAAACCACTGTTGTCTAATGAAAAAGTCTTGATCATGAATTTTTTTTTTCTTCTAATATTTTTAGCAGATAGCGTTGTAAAAAATGATTTGTTGTATTCTCCCATTCACTGCACTTTAAGTGCGACTTCACTGCTGAGAAACCTGGACATGTGAAAAGGGTGCATTGCTAATAATGTTGCCCTCAACTGTATTTTAATATTCTCATTTTACCCTCAACTGTATATTATTATTCTTACCGGTTTGTCTGTCGACAGTGAAGAATCGTTCCCCTTCCAGAACACTGTAAACTATCCGAGCGCTGCTTCCATAAGTGGGATCATCTGCATCTGATGCCATAACCTTCATCACTGACGTACCTGCAGAAAACACACAACACACACACACATCAGATCCAGTGTTTTCCGGCAGTAAACACACATCACCTTTACATCAGATCCAGTGTTTTACTGTAGTAAACACACATCACCTTTACATCAGATCCAGTGTTTTGCTACAGTAAACACACATCACCTTTACATCAGATCCAGTGTTTTACTGTAGTAAACACACATCACCTTTACATCAGATCCAGTGTTTTACTGTAGTAAACACACATCACCTTTACATCAGATCCAGTGTTTTACTGCAGTAAACACACATCACCTTTACATCAGATCCAGTGTTTTACTGTAGTAAACACACATCACCTTTACATCAGATCCAGTGTTTTACTGTAGTAAACACACATCACCTTTACATCAGATCCAGTGTTTTACTGTAGTAAACACACATCACTTTTACATCAGATCCAGTGTTTTCCGGCAGTAAACACACATCACCTTTACATCAGATCCAGTGTTTTACTGTAGTAAACACACATCACCTTTACATCAGATCCAGTGTTTTACTGTAGTAAACACACATCACCTTTACATGAGATCCAGTGTTTTACTGTAGTAAACACACATCACCTTTACATCAGATCCAGTGTTTTACTGTAGTAAACACACATCACCTTTACATCAGATCCAGTGTTTTACTGTAGTAAACACACATCACCTTTACATCAGATCCAGTGTTTTACTGTAGTAAACACACATCACCTTTACATCAGATCCAGTGTTTTACTGTAGTAAACACACATCACCTTTACATCAGATCCAGTGTTTTACTGTAGTAAACACACATCACCTTTACATCAGATCCAGTGTTTTCCGGCAGTAATTACACATCACCTTTACATCAGATCCAGTGTTTTACTGTAGTAAACACACATCACCTTTACATCAGATCCAGTGTTTTGCTACAGTAAACACACATCACCTTTACATCAGATCCAGTGTTTTACTGTAGTAAACACACATCACCTTTACATTAGATCCAGTGTTTTACTGTAGTAAACACACATCACTTTTACATCAGATCCAGTGTTTTACTGTAGTAAACACACATCACTTTTACATCAGATCCAGTGTTTTACTGTAGTAAACACACATCACCTTTACATCAGATCCAGTGTTTTACTGCAGTAAACACACATCACCTTTACATCAGATCCAGTGTTTTACTGTAGTAAACACACATCACCTTTACATTAGATCCAGTGTTTTCCGGCAGTAAACACACATCACCTTTACATCAGATCCAGTGTTTTACTGTAGTAAACACACATCACCTTTACATCAGATCCAGTGTTTTGCTACAGTAAACACACATCACCTTTACATCAGATCCAGTGTTTTACTGTAGTAAACACACATCACCTTTACATTAGATCCAGTGTTTTACTGTAGTAAACACACATCACTTTTACATCAGATCCAGTGTTTTACTGTAGTAAACACACATCACCTTTACATCAGATCCAGTGTTTTCCGGCAGTAAACACACATCACCTTTACATCAGATCCAGTGTTTTACTGTAGTAAACACACATCACCTTTACATCAGATCCAGTGTTTTACTGCAGTAAACACACATCACCTTTACATCAGATCCAGTGTTTTACTGTAGTAAACACACATCACCTTTACATCAGATCCAGTGTTTTACTGTAGTAAACACACATCACCTTTACATCAGATCCAGTGTTTTACTGTAGTAAACACACATCACCTTTACATCAGATCCAGTGTTTTACTGTAGTAAACACACATCACTTTTACATCAGATCCAGTGTTTTACTGTAGTAAACACACATCACCTTTACATCAGATCCAGTGTTTTACTGTAGTAAACACACATCACCTTTACATTAGATCCAGTGTTTTCCGGCAGTAAACACACATCACCTTTACATCAGATCCAGTGTTTTACTGTAGTAAACACACATCACCTTTACATCAGATCCAGTGTTTTACTGTAGTAAACACACATCACCTTTACATCAGATCCAGTGTTTTGCTACAGTAAACACACATCACCTTTACATCAGATCCAGTGTTTTACTGCAGTAAACACACATCACCTTTACATCAGATCCAGTGTTTTACTGTAGTAAACACACATCACCTTTACATCAGATCCAGTGTTTTACTGTAGTAAACACACATCACCTTTACATCAGATCCAGTGTTTTACTGCAGTAAACACACATCACCTTTACATCAGATCCAGTGTTTTACTGTAGTAAACACACATCACCTTTACATCAGATCCAGTGTTTTACTGTAGTAAACACACATCACCTTTACATCAGATCCAGTGTTTTACTGCAGTAAACACACATCACCTTTACATCAGATCCAGTGTTTTACTGTAGTAAACACACATCACCTTTACATCAGATCCAGTGTTTTACTGTAGTAAACACACATCACTTTTACATCAGATCCAGTGTTTTACTGCAGTAAACACACATCACCTTTACATCAGATCCAGTGTTTTACTGCAGTAAACACACATCACCTTTACATCAGATCCAGTGTTTTACTACAGTAAACACACATCACCTTTACATCAGATCCAGTGTTTTGCTACAGTAAACACACATCACCTTTACATCAGATCCAGTGTTTTACTGTAGTAAACACACATCACTTTTACATCAGATCCAGTGTTTTACTGTAGTAAACACACATCACCTTTACATCAGATCCAGTGTTTTCCGGCAGTAAACACACATCACCTTTACATCAGATCCAGTGTTTTACTGTAGTAAACACACATCACCTTTACATCAGATCCAGTGTTTTACTGTAGTAAACACACATCACCTTTACATCAGATCCAGTGTTTTCCGGCAGTAAACACACATCACCTTTACATCAGATCCAGTGTTTTGCTACAGTAAACACACATCACCTTTACATTAGATCCAGTGTTTTCCGGCAGTAAACACACATCACCTTTACATCAGATCCAGTGTTTTACTGTAGTAAACACACATCACTTTTACATCAGATCCAGTGTTTTACTGTATAGGAAAAACAATACAGCTCATTACCTCCAAGTCTTATGCTTTTCCACAGCATTTAGCGATTCTTTTAGTCAATTTCTTCACCGCTTTTTTACCGAGCCAATTGTGTTCGCCTCAACAGCCCTCTAGCTCCCGATACAAAGCACATATTTACATTTAGTCACATGTTTTAACTAAAGCAAAGCCTGAAGCCCATAAAGTTTAATGGACCCTATTCCTGAGGGGGAAACGCATGGAGAGACAGGAAGAGATAAGACACAGTTTAAAGGAGAGTTGTCTTTCCAAACCCGTGCTGTTTTTTTTTCTTCTTTTTGTTTGTCAGTGGATACAAAAGCGGAAATTTGAAGGAAACTAGTTTTCACAGCAGATCATTGTGATTGAACACCTCTGTCCTGATCCAACAAGGAAAATCAACGCAAATTAGATGTTAGTGTGTCACTGGGAGAAATATTATCATTCATTCATTGTCCTTCAGCTTAGTCTCTGTTTCAGAGGTCGCCACAGTGGAATGAACCGTCAACTATTCCAGCATATGTTTTAATTTTTCAATTTAGTTGATTCGCCTGTAGCACATGTGTTTGGACTGTGTGGGAATCCGGAGCACCCAGAGAAAACACACAACAACACGGAGAACATGCAAACTACACACAGAAAAGCCAACTGACCCAGCCGGGACTTGAACCAGCGACCTAACCACTGAGCCACCGTGCCGCCTCTTATAAGATATAAGCATACACACACACTGATCGTCCAAAGAGAGTCTGTTTTACATCACAACATTACTTTCATCACACTAAAACAGCTTCAGTGTGGACGAATGCATACTTGACTGAATGTCTGCGAGTGTATGTGAGCTGTAGAATTGTGTGTGAAGGACGAGCAATGTGTGTGTGTGTGTGTGCAGGTTAATTGCTGACAGCTGCTGGTGTCCAGTAAAGGTCATTGTGCAGTCGCTCACGAGGGCCTGTCACCGCACTGTCCGCACACACTCAACACGCATATGCTAATGAGCTTAATTAACGGCGAGTGTCAGAGTGCTGTTTGTCTTCTGTCACAAAAGCCACGTCCCATGAGGGCTTACAGAAAAGGACAATGTTTAATCATTAAAGCCAAGCCAAACGGCCCGATCGGTATCTGCATGAGAGCCGTTCGCAGACACTGTACCATTCCTCAACAGAAGCAAACATCTGAAAACGCAAAGGATCAGGGTTCTTCACAGATTTCGCTATTTCAGTGCTGTTTTCAAGCGATCTTTCATGCTTGCTTTTTGTTTTCAAATATCTGTTAATTAGCAGCTTTACACATTTTGTTATTGGTGTTTTTATTTTGGATTTTCACCATTTATTTTTGCTTTTGAATTGCATTTAGAGAGCCAACTAGTTTTAACTTTGAAGGGTACCAAAAGTGTGTTGTATATTAAGCTATTAAAACCTTGTAAAAAAAATTGGCAGTACATTTTCAGTTTACTGGCGAGGCAGTGGCGCAGTATGTAGTGCTGTCGCCTCACAGCAAGAAGGTTGCTGGGTCGCTGGTTCCAACCTTGTCTCAGTTGGCGTTTCTGTGTGGAGTTTGCATGTTCTCCCTGCCTTCGCGTGGGTTTCCTCCGGGTGCTCCGGTTTCCCCCACAGTCCAAAGACATGCGGTACAGGTGAATTGGGTAGGCTAAATTGTAGTGTTGTATGAGTGTGTGTGTGAATGTGTGTGCGGATGTTTCCCAGAGATGGGTTGCGGCTGGAAGGGCATCCGCTGCGTAAAAACTTGCTGGATAAGTTGGCGGTTCATTCCGCTGTGGCGACCCTGGATTAATAAAGGGACTAAGCCGACAAGAAAATGAATGAATTTTCTGTTTACACTAACCGGCCACTTTATTAGGTACACCTGTCCAACTGCTCGTTAACTCAAATTTCTAATCGCCAATCACATGGCAGCAACTTAATGCATTTAGGCATGTAGACATGGTCAAGACGACTGCAGTTCAAACTGAGCATCAGAATGGGGAAGGGGATTTTGAACGTGGCATGGTTGTTGATGCCAGACGGGCTGGTCTGAGTATTTCAGAAACTGCTGATCTACTGGAATTTTCACGCACAACAATCTTTAGGGTTTACAGAGAATGGTGTGAAAAACAAAAAAAATATCCAGTGAGCGGCAGTTCTGTGGACGCAAATGCCTTGTTAATGCCAGAGATCAGAGGAGAATGGCCAGACTGGCTCCAGCTGACAGGAAGGCAACAATAACTCAAATAAGCACTCGATACAACCGAGGTCTGCAGAAGAGCATCTCTAAACACACAACACATCCAACCTTGAGTCGGATTGGCTACAGCAGCAGAAGATCACACCGGGTGCCGCTCCTGTCAGCTAAGAACAGGAAACTGAGACTACAGTTCACACAGGCTCACCAAAACTGAACAATAGAGGATTGGAGAAATGTTGCATGCTCTGATGAGTCTCCATTTCTGCTGCGGCATTCAGATGGTCGGGTCAGAATTTGGCGTCAACAACATGAAAGCATGAATCCAACTTGTCTTGTGGCAACGATTCAGGCTGGCGGTGGTGGAGTAATGGTGTGAACACAAAATAAGATATTTTGAAGAATGATGAAAACCCATACACGTCGACTCCCAGTGTATTTGTTTTCCAAATATGCAAGTCAATGCTTACCGGTTTTCATCATTTTTCAAAATATCTTCTTTTGCAGTCAACAGAATACACTTTAACCACTTGAGAGAAGCTAAAAATGATAAAATGTAAATTTCTGTGTGAACTAACCCTTTAACGTGTCTTAAATTAAATTCCCTAAATGTTCTTTCTTCTGATGAACACAAGAGAAGATATTTTGAAGAATGCTGGAAAACCCATATACATCATCTCCCATAGGCTTTGTTTTCCAAATATGCTAGTCAAAGGTTACAGGTTTTTATCATTCTTCCAAATATCTTCTCTTGCATTTACCAGAATAAGATTTAAAACCACTTGAGGGAAACTAAATAGTGCGTGAAAATACATTTTGCAGCTGTCAATAAAGCTGCAAATGGATCCCCAGCCTTCTGAGTCTCATTACTGGTTACAGGTTTCCCTCATTTTTCAAAATATCTTCTTTTGCAGTCAACAGAACACATTTTAACCCAACCCAGGCTCATTCTGAAAACATAGTCCCGCGGACGTTTCTGAAGACTGCGAAATACATCCCGGGAGGTACATATTTGTGCAGTTTTTGTTTTCGCAAATTTGCGAGAGGCCGCTGTGTGTGCTTTTTTGCATCTCAAACGTCTCTTGCGAGCGTAATTCACGCCCACGCTGTTCTCATGTAAAGCCACCGGAGGTCGCTGTCGAGTGACCGTCTTTCTGACTGACTGTATGTTTGACTGGGCGACCGTCCAATCGGCCGACCCAGCCTCCTCCTCCTCCTTTCCTACACCCAACCGGTTTTACTGATTGACGCGTCTGCCGGCCCGCCCCCTTGCTTCCCTAAACCCAAGCAACAAAAGCTGTCATCAAAAGCCGGTTACCACGTATTCTGTTTTTGTCATACCTGATTTCTGGAACCAAACCACTGGAACCCGGCCGCCGTCGTCGTGGTCAGCTCTCATCTCCGCCGACGTACACGACGAGCTAACTGGACAAACTGGTTGTGCCAGCCGGCGAGCGCGAAAAGGAACGGCGTCACACTGCTCCGTAGCGTTCGCTTAAAAAATGAAGTGAAGTTTCTTAAACTAATTTGGAGAGGAACACGTGATAGGATTGGCTACAGCTGATCCCTATCACTAATCACTAACTAGCCAATCGGGTCACTCTAAATTCAATTTAAATATCCAGCCTAAACTTCATTCCTCATCTTCATTTTGGAAACCCCCCCATACATCCCTTCTTCCTCCTCCTCAGTTCAGGCGACAAAGTGGTTCGGTGGCTAGCACTGTTGCCCCACAGCAAGGAGGTTGTTGGTTCAACACTAGCTGAGCCAATTGATACTCTGTGTGCGGAGTTTGCATGTTCTCTCCGTATTCGCGTGGGTTTTCCCCGGGTACTCCGGTTTCCTATCACAATCAAAGACCATGCAACAAAAGTTAAAGTCACAAGCACCTACTACAAACTAGCGCAGTTAGCGGTCTATTTTGGAAAGCTATCGAGAACTACCTGATCTCATATCCCTCCTAATGCTTATTGACCAGGCGGAAGCCTTGGGCTCATCTATCACCGAGCTCAGGGTTCTCTCCCGGGACAGCATGCCAAACTTGCTTAAATAGTCAAGCATTATCTAAGTGTGAACTCTTGAAATGCATGCCATATGTACCTTCGGCTACAATTTCAAAATGAGCTTGGGTTGTTTTAACCACTTGAGGGAAACTAAATAGTGCGTGAAAATACATTTTGCAGCTGTCAATAAAGCTGCAAATGGATCCCCAGCCTTCTTCTAAGTGTGAACTCTTGAAATGCATGCCATACATATCTCCGGCTACAATTTCAAAATGAGCTTGGGTTGTTTTAACCACTTGAGGAAAACTAAATAGTCATTAAATGTAAATTTCTGTGTGAACTATCCCTTTAACGTGTCTTAAAATTAAATTGCAAAAAACAGAAGAGAAAATGCATTAGTGTAAAAAGCTCCAGCATGAAATCACTGCCGCAAATAACAAAGCTTTCTTTTATTAGCGCGCACAATAGAAAAGTGCGCGCAAAACGAATATAAAAGCATCTTGCACTTGTGTTAATGCATCAGGCTTGACTGGGCTTTTTTCCTTCAGCCGATGCTGGTCAATAGTTTCCAATTCATGTAAGTCTAATTGGGTTAGTCTCAAACTTCTCAAGTGTGTTTTTCTTTTATGTGTCCCCCGGAGCCGCCGCAGGACGCATAAACCAGGATCTAATGACCTCTTAGTGAATCCGAGGCTGTGCATTAATAAGAGACGCTTTCCCCTTCCTGTTTGAGTGTAAACACAATAAAATAGCATTTGCATTTATATAGTTTTTCACTAGTGGCATTACTAGAGTCGGGGAGGGCCGTCGGACAGCTTCATGCTGATTATTACCTGTGGAAAATTAAGATAAGTAACTAATCCCATGAAAGGAAATGGCTTCTGCATCTCGACTCGCAGAAATGCAATCTTACGCTCACGTTTCTTTTTCTTTTTTAATGCAGCGCTGACACTTTTCGAAGTTAGCCGAAAGTAGTGCTGACATGATCGGGATCTGTTGAAGATTGCTTTTTTTTTGCTGAAAATTGTTGGCGTTTGTTTGTTGTGATGAATGGATGATGAGCTGAGAAGGTTTCTTTAACATTTACTTTACATTATAAGACAATTATTTACATATTACATTTATTTAGCAGACGGAGCTGTTGACATGCAATTGAACCAGATTTTGGTAAAAATTCAAATAATACAAACATAAAAATATAACAATATAACAATATTCTCTGTAATAACAATGTAATGACAAGGAGAAAGTGCTGAACTACTGAAATGTATTTATTAATTTACTGTATATAAAAGGCTTTCTTAGCAATGTCAGCTTAAAGACGCCTCTCATATGGAGACTGAAGTCACATACATTGCTCAAGTGTGAGTTTCTCATTGACTTCAACAGAGTGTCAAAATCTTGATGGTCAGTGGGTCTTGTCTATCAAATCTGAGCTTTATTCTGTATTTTCTATTGGATTCGGTTCAGGTGATTGGCTGGGCCATTCTACAGCTTGATTTTCTTTCTCTGAAAGCATCGGAGAGTCTCCTTGGCTGTGTTGTGGATCATTGTCTTGCTGAAATGTCCACCCTGCTATTATCTTCATACTCCTGCTAATGTAGATGTTGGACTGAAGCAGCTGATGTTCGTTTACACTGAGGAAGGGCAGAGGGTTACTGAAGAACTACTGAGATATTTCAGCTGCTGTCTGGGCTTACACTGCTGAACTACACCTCGCTTTCTTCATGTGATCAATACATTTTCCATGCATCATTTCATTTTACTAAACAGAACTTCATTTGTAAACTAATTAGATTTGTTTTCTTTACATATATAGATTTCTTTGGTTGTTACCAACATTTGGTGAACACTTCAAGTCAACAGCAACTTTAGAAACATGTTTTTGATAAAAATGATGACATGGCCAATATTTATTTTCCATGTTTTTTTTATTTATTTATTTATTTATTTATTTATTTATTTATTTATTTATTTATTTATTTATTTATTTATTTATTTATTTATTTATTCATGTATGTATGTATTTATTCATTCATTCATTCATTCATGTATCTATGTATGTGTGTATGTACGTATTTATTTATTTATTTATTTATTTATTTATTTATTTATTTATTTATTTATTTATTCATTTATTCATGTATGTATGTATTTATTAATTCATTCATTCATTCATGTATCTATGTATGTGTGTATGTATGTATGCATGTATGTATGTATGTATGTATGTATGTATGTATGTATGTATGTATGTACGTATTTATTTATTTATTTATTTATTTATTTATTTATTTATTTATTCATTTATTCATTTATTCATGTATGTATGTATTTATTAATTCATTCATTCATTCATGTATCTATGTATGTGTGTATGTATGTATGTATGTATTTATGTATGTATGTATGTATGTATGTATGTATGTATGTATGTACGTATTTATTTATTTATTTATTTATTTATTTATTTATTTATTTATTTATTTATTCATTTATTCATGTATGTATGTATTTATTCATTCATTCATTCATTCATTCATGTATCTATGTATGTGTGTATGTATTTATGTATGTATGTATGTATGTATGTATGTATGTATGTATGTATGTACGTATTTATTTATTTATTTATTTATTTATTTATTTATTTATTTATTTATTCATTAATTTATTAAATAAAATAAAATAAAATAAAATAAAATAAAATACAATTAAATTAAATTAAATTAAATTAAATTAAATGTAATTTAATGTAACTAAATTTAATTAAATTGAATTTAACTTTTTTAAACTTGAATTTATTTCAAGAATTGAAATTAATCTTGAATTAATTTTAAAGTTTGAATTTAAATATACACTCAAAAATTATGTTTGCTGCTTGTTCAAACTACTTATTTAAAATGAGCTAAAACAAAACAAGTCTTGAGATTTTTTTAGGACAACTTAATTGTTTTATGTTCAATTCACTTAAAGGCTAATAGTTAACATGATCAATCTGTGTTAAGACAAAATCAATGAATTGTGTGGAACCCTGCAGTTTGTTTACAGTGTATTATCTTTCTATTTCTTAAAATAAAGTGACTACACTCTTATTTTAATTAGTTATTTTTTTATTGAACAAAATGCACCAAAATAGTCTGTATTCACTGAAAAAAAAATAAAATAAATCAAAGGGGTGTACTCATTCAAACATCACAGGCTCTTTGTGAATAAGAACTCTCATCTACATTTCTGGAGAGCACACAATCTATATCCAGAGGAACATTAGGCTACATTGTGGCTTTAAAATGAAGGTTACAGGACAGTATGACGCCGTCAACGGCTTCTTGGGTGATTGAACAGCTGACCGATTATCTTTACTTGGATGGCTTTGCTGTTAATACCAGTTTGCCCAATAGTTCGCCAAGTGGCGGACTCAGGAAGCGGAGATATCACGTGGCCGCAATGGCTTATGTTTTTTTAGATGGCTTTTGAAAACACTATCGGTTGGGTTTAAGAAAGGAGGTGAGTCAGTCAGTGAGTCGACAGCAAGCTGGCATGGTCGACTGAAGTGTATTTTGTGCCCTCTAGTGGATTTATGCGAATAGAGGATGTGCGAGAGAAATTGTGATCATCAAAAAGCATACACAGCGCCCTCTGGTGGATTTGCAAAAACAAAACTGAAAAAATGTACCTCCGGTTATGTATTTCGCTGTCTCTAGAAATGTAGACCTGGGTCTCTGCAATGAGCCTGGGTTGCATTTATGCTATGCACTCTGTGTGTGTACAGATATATACAAGAATGAAAATTTTTTAGCTAGCAAAAGCTTCTTTATGAACCCCACAACAGATATTCAATGGCATTATTTTGAAATCCTCTTTCTGACGCATTTATTTTAGGAGTGTGATATGAAATGTAAATAGCAAGGCACATGCATCAAATAACAACATTACTGCCCGATACCATGGTACTGCTCTTTCTGCCTCTGCTACATTTCCAAAAAACATGAAAGGGCTGAGGTCTGAGATAAGGAACGAAGCAAAGGCTCTGGTCTGGAGAGTAATAGTAGTGTGTTTGAGCTCTCTGTGTATTTTACCAAGTGCAAATATTGCTCCAGAGGAAGATGGAGGAAGAAAAAAATGAGCATGTTTGCAGGCCTTGATCCAGCTCTTCACAGTTATAACCCCAATGTGACACACACATGCATGCGCACACACACATTCTATAGAGCTGCGGATCCTGCTAGGAAGAGTGGGCTGGGAATTCAATATGTGCACCCTTTATTTATTATTTACTTTGGTTTATTTTTTATACTGTACTTCTAAAATAGCCTGACAAATGTGCGAGTTAAAAATACATGCGCTAAAGTTTTAACAACAGGTTGCAAATGGAGTGACACTCTTATGCATCATAAGCTGTGTTTCCATCCACCTATATATTATCGCAAACTAAAAGAGGTTGATGGAAATGCCAGGAAGCATGTACATTTAAATTAATGCACATATAAATGTATATAAGTAGGATCTACGTTTGATTTAATAAGAAAAATAAAGCTAAAGTCTGTCATCACAGTGGTTCAGTATTATTATTACTCTATTGTTATTCCCTCCAGAACTGTCTTGAGCATCAGTCTGCGCTCCCAAAGAGCATCTCACGCCTCCAAAATCCACTTCATCTTTAATTTTTGAGGTGCAACTCATTTATTAGAGAAGAAAAAAATACCACAGTGGCTTTTTTTTTTTTTAAACTACATTTCTCTTACTGATATACAGTTGTGATCAGAATTATTCGTCCAATTAGAATATGATTTATGAGTTGTTTGCAAATATGCAACCCAGGCTCATTCTGAAAACGTAGTCCAGCGGACGTTTCTGGAGACCGCAAAATACGTCCTGCGAGGTACATATGGCTGCATTTAATTTTTTTAAGCGAACGCTACGGGGCGGTGTGACGCCGTTCCCTTTCGCGCTTACCGGCTGACCGCTTACCTCCGTGTGGAGGGCTTTCCCGCTGCAGTCAGTTTGTCCGGTCAGCTCATCGTGTGCGTCGGCGGGCTTCAGATGCAGAGAGGAGGAGTTAAAAAAGGCGTCCGGGTTCGAGTCTGGGGAAGAGCGGTTCCAGAAACCAGGGAAGACAAAAACAGAATCCAAAAAATAAAGCGAACAAGTTCATAACAGGGTGAGAACGCGGTGAAATCCGAAAACGTGGTAAAAAAAAAAAAAAAACAGACGAGGGCTTTTCTTTTTCTAGACGGCTTTTGTAAATTGTTGCTCGGGTTTAGGGAAGTGAGCGGGCGGGCAGGTCAATCGGTAAAACTGGTTGGGTTCAGGGAAGGAGGAGGGTGGGTCGCGCAGTCAATCATTCGGTCAGTCAGACAGCTGCCTCTGATGGGTTGATGCGATAACAGCGCGGGCGCGAACGGCAATCGCAAGAGACGTTCAAGATACTAAAAGGCGCACACAGCGGCCTCTCGGGGATTAGCGAAAACAATAACTGTACAAATATGTACCTCCCGGGACGTATTTCGCAGTCTCCAGAAACGTCCGCTGGACTACGTTTTCAAAATGAGCCTGGGTTGCAAATATGGTCAGAAGTGCCAGAGATCAGATCACAAGTTCAGATGATCACTACAATAGTTTATCACTACAAAAGTTCAGTTTCCACAACAAGATTTCAACAATAACAGTTTCATAATGCGACACATACTGTACATTGACATGGCAACATACGGCATACATGAATTTCTGCTCCAATCTGAAAAAACAAAGTGGTAAGTGTCAAAATTAAGCCTATCTGAACACTATTAATGGTATTTTGATAACTATGGGCACTTTTACAGTGTGTCCAAGTGCTTTTTCACATATGCTCTCTCATGCAAGCAGACAATAGTCTAGCAAACTCTACAACCCTACACACACGTTCATCAACATAGGTTCATTCTAAACATCTTCGCAACAATTATAATTCATCCATTTTCCTGTGGCTCAGTCTCTTATTTATCAGGGGTCACCACAGTGGAATGAACTGCCAACTGTTCCAGCATATGTTTTACGCAGCGGATGCCTTTCCAGCTGCAACACAAAACTGGCAAACACTCATACACACTCATTCACACACATTCATACACTACAGCCAATTTAGATTATTGCATATATATATATTTGTATTTATTCATTGGGATAAACCCCTTGAGATGTACCATCTCTTTTTCAAGGGGGTCCCACAAATAATCACAATCACATAATAACAACACAAGAAGACATAACATAAATTACACAACATCCAAAATACTGACATGACATAACATCAAAAAAATAATAAATAAATAAAATAAAAGTAAAAGTAAAGAAAAAAAAAAAATATATATATATATATATATATATATATATATATATATATATATATATATATATATATATATATATATATATATATATATATGCAGCGGGAAAATAATAAATAAATAAAATAAAAGTAAAAGTAAAGAAAAAAAAATAAAAAGAAAATAAATAAATAAATATATATGTGTTTTACTGATTGTTTTTATAAGTGTATATATATAAATAAATATAAATATATATATATATATATATATATATATATATATATATATATATATATATAAATAAATATATATATATATATATATATATATATATATATATATATATATATATATATATATATATATATATATATATATATATACACTTATAAAAACTAAATACAAATCAGTAAATCAATCACCAAATAAATAATAACATAGGAAAAACATATATATATCGCATGTGTTTGGACTGTGGGGGAAACCGGAGCACCCAGAGGAAACAGATGCCAACATGGGGAGAATATCCAAACTCCACAAAGAATGGGGCTTGAACTAGTGACCTTCTTTCTGTGAGGCAATGGTGCTAAACTACCATGCTACCATGACGCCCCACAACAATTTTCCACAAACTAAATAAACTGCAGGTTGTGACGTCTTTTATTTACACAATAATCTGGGTAACACTTTACAATAAGATTCATTAGTTAATGTATTTACTAACATGAACTAATCATGAACAACACATGTACAGCATTTATTAATCATAATTAAACATTTACTAATGCATTATTAACATCCAAGTACATGCTTGTTAACATTAGTTAATGCACTATGAGGTAACATGAACTAACAATGAACAACTGTATTTCATTAACTAACGTTAACTTACATGAACAAATACAGTAGTAAATGTATTGTTCATTGTTTGCTCATGTTAGTAAATGCATTAATTAACATTAACTAATGAACCTTATTGTAAAGTGTGACCAAAATCTTGACACCAAACTAAAGTATACAACATATAAAAATAGTATCGTATTTTATTTTATTCCCAAGACTGCATGTACTTGAAATATGTAAGAATAGAGTATGGTGTTAAAAGAACTACTGTATTTTTTTATCTTTGGACACTTTTTTTAATCTTAAAATTGTGACCTGTGCTTTTATTTGAGTAAAAATGTCCTCAAGTACTTGTACTTTTACTCTATTCACCTCTGGATCTCAGTTTATCATGCAGTGACAATTTTGTTCTCTTTGACAGATATGAGAAACACTGCTTTATTCGTATATCTCCTTATGCAATATTCCAGTTTTGCGCATCTAATTCACATCTTTGGATGGATAAACTGATACTGAAAGCGACGTTATAACTCAAACACACTCTTTCATTGCTCAAATGATGGACATTCAACAAAAGTGAGCAGATGAATTAGTATCAGCTCTATTGAAATGCATGCAATAAAAAAATATCAACGAAAAAAGATCCGCTATATTAAAATGTACATCTCAGATGTTTCCTCTTGACCAGAATGAGCTAAAACGAAGAGCAAAAGGTCTCTTTTTTTCATTAATACAGCGGTATCTATATCTGATAGTGGCATTCATCAAGAAATGCCATTCAGTTTTATTAATTATTAATGATGAATATATTCCCTGCGACATGGCTGCGTCTAAAATAAAATCTTTATATGTTAAACTGAAATGGTTACACGGTCATGAATATTTACAGTGCTTGACTGCAGGAAATGTCATTAATTCTCAAAGCGTTCGTCTTGATTCTACCTATAAAATGAAATTTGAAGCATTAAATAAGAGTGAAAGGGTGTTGCGAGTAATAGAGCAGTAAAAGGCAGTAAATGTGTGTAAACACTGAAAAAAAAAATAGACAAATACTTGCAAAGATGCATAAGCAGCAAAAGGGAATTTGCTAAAATAATCTCGCAAAGCAAGTTAAGCATGTTTCAGATATTGTTTTTTTTTACTCGTTTGAATTGAGGCAAACTATTGATTTATATAATATATATGTAACGTGAAATGATGCTGACAGCAGAAGTGTACATCCAAATGCAGATTTATTAGAGAGGTCAGGTAAGCAATGGTCAACACAGGGGCAAACAAGACTCAGCAACAGTGTGTGTGTCTGTGCTGCTTAAATAGTCTATGTCAGGGGTCACCAATCTCGGTCACCAACCCTTGTCCCTGTGGGGTTTAGCTCCAACTTGCCTCAACACACCTGCCTGGATGTTTTAAGTATACCTAGTAAGACCTTGATTAGTTTGTTCAGGCGTGTTTGATTAGGGTTGGAGCTAAAATCTGCAGGACACCGGCCCTCCAGGAACAAGTTTGGTGACCACTGGTCTATGTATTCAGTCCTTGAGAATCCTGCAGCTGTGTGTATGTAATCAGTCAGGATTAGGAACTGCTGTGAGTGTGTGTGGTGCATGACTAGACCTTGTAGTCCATGAAATGGGGGATTTGTAGTTCTATGCAATACTGTGTGATCACCAGCAATCTGCACAGGCTGGATCGTTGGTGGTCGCGACAATATAATTTTTTATAATTATTTAAATGACATATTTCATTAAAAATGTATTATTAAAAATATTTTTATAATAAATATATAAAAAATTTTATAATAAATATATATTATAGCTTTGTTAAGCTTTTTAAAAGTTTTTTTCATTTAAGTGTTGTCTTTGAAATTTAATATATATATTCTAAAAATAAACTTAATTTGCTTTTTGACATTTTCTTGACAATTAAGCACATTAATCATCCCACTGTCAGCAGCTTATTTAATTAGTTCACTGGTTTTAATTAAAAACTAACATTGTTTTTTGGACAGGATGTTTTGTTGACGACTGGATTTAAGTAATGCAAACAAAGTAATTAGTGTCGCGGTTGTCTGTTTGTTTGGTCACATGGCTTTGTTTTGTTTTTGTGTTCCACATGTGTCGGTTACGTCAGTGTTATGTCACGTGCTATGTAGTACCCTGCTATCCTGATCCTGCGACTCGTTATCTCGGCTATATCTGGACAGCGCGTCTCTTGTCTCGTGTCAGTTCGTTGTTGTTTTTGACGTGCTCTATGTTTATGTTCAGGACTGGCGTGGAGTTCCGCCTGAGATCCAGATCTAGGGCCCTATCTGTCACGTTACAGATTGAAACGGAAACAAAAGGTGCGGATCCAAGTGCAGATTTTAATAATATATCGTGCAGAAACAGTGACAAATAATCCAAAATCCAAAAAGTAACAAAAGAACAAACAAACAACAAAACAAGAAACTAAGACAGATTAAACACGAACTAGACTTTAACAAGATACAAGAGCAAGATCAAGAACAACATACCAGAGTTGACAAGATAGACAAACGACGCAGTCACAAACAGAGGTGGAATGGTTGTATAAATAGTCCAGGAAATCAACGGTAAACAGAAACAGCTGTGATGGCGGATCAGTGTACGTGGACTGGGTGTAATGCGCGTGGTATGTATGGACTTGTAGTTTTTGGGCGCTGTAGTTACTCAGTGTCCGTTGAACTACAGCGCCCTCAGGGGGTCACTGACAGTCATGACACTATCATACACCCGACGCAATGCGGCGCAAGGTGCGACGCAATAGTTGTTTGCTAGTTTCAGCGTGGGGCAAAAGTCGTTTTAACATTTTGCGCCACGCTGTTTAAATAGCAAATGCATTTGCGCTCATATGTGCGCATACAGAGCGCGTTAGTTGTGCGCCTCGCGTACACATTGCTTAATACACACAAAACAGAGCAATATGCAAATATCTTTACATATGAAAAAGAATTCAAATATTAAGGATATATATTCGATATAAATATAAAGGATTAAAATATTACAAAACATATTATTTTCTACCCTACATAGTACTTATTCTCACCCGTTGCAATGAGCCCCTGAGTAGGGCCAAATATAATCTGCGTACATTTCTGCGCAGAATATTGTGAAAAATCTACAGATTAATGCGATATGATTTCGGGTGTATGATTCCTTAGCCTGCGTCTCCACACACACACACACACAAGTCCTGATCAGCTTCATAATGAAATATAGATCAGACAATCAGCTGATGTGTGGAGATGCCCACAGCGGACGGCCTGGCTCCACATTAACCCGTGAGGTGATCTTTGATCTTGTGTCATCTGTGTGAGAATCCAGCGTGGAGATGAAGAGCTTCACACCGAAGAGCCGAAGGAGAAACGCTTTAGATTAAAAGCACGATCCCTAAAGCCAAACGCACTGTAAATAGCCAATGAAAAATGCATACGTCTAAGATATGAGAGGACACCAACCTCTAAAGGAAAATTAATTTTAATGCAGCAAGGCTTATGGAAGACCGCTGCTGGGAGGATTTATGCAGAAATGTACTTGTGGATGTTTCTATGTAAGACCTAATATAGAGTCGATGGAAATTATTAGCGCTCCTTCAAAAACTTGGTATTCTTTTTCAAATATTTGCCATGTGAAGTTTAATTGAGCAAGGACATTTTCACAGTATTTCCTATATCTTTTTTCTTTTTTTTTTAGTTTGAATGGAATTAAAGGGTTTTAAAATAAATAAATAAATAAATAAATAAATAAATAAATAAATAAACAGCAGTTGGGAAATATATATGTTTAAATAATTTTTATAACAATAAACTTCACTTCAACTGTACATCATTATATATACCAGAAGAAATGTGTTATGTTTGGTTGCAATGAAAAACAAATATCCTTTCTTTTTTTCTTTCTTTCTTTCCTTCTTGCTTTCTCTTTTTCTTTCTTTCTTTTTACATAAATATTCTTCTATTTCTGTCAATAATTTTCTGGCTGATGCTGTGTTCTAGAAAATAGTTAGATAATAAAATAAATTGGTTTTGACATTATTTCTATTAGTGCTTGTTTCAATTAGGCACATTAATCACCCAATTGTCAATAGCGGATTTAATTAGCATGAATTAACAAGTTGCTGTAATTGAAAAAGACAAAACAAAGCACACATCTAGAATGCTTTTCATTACTGTACACCTATAATGAAAATAATAAGCAGCACGTCATAGGAGTCTGCGTATTACAATGACATGTTAGCATAAAACAATACCATTTCAAGCCAACTATTTTCACTAGTTTGTTTAAATTATCATCATTGATGACATCATCATCTTCATCACCAATAAATCTTTTCTGTGAGAAAAAGAATAGATGAAAATAAATGGATTTGAGGAATTATTTGAATGAGACAAAGTTTTGTGTCTTTATAAAACCTTCCATTCACAATTACTGTATACCTGTATTATACAATCTCTAGCCCCTAACCTAACCCTGACCTAACCTAACCTATCTAACCTAGCCAAACATTATCTAATCTAATCTAAATTAATCTAATCAAAATTCTAACCTAACCTAACTTTATTTTATGTTAATTTACCAAATTTTATTTAACCCAATCTTACCTAACTCTAACCTAACCTAACCTTACTTTACTTAACCCAACCTTATCTAATCTCACGTAATTCAATTTAATCTAATCTAACATAACCTAACTCTAACCTAGCCTAGCCTTAACCTAACCTTATCTAATCTAATCTGACCTAACATTACCTAACTCTAACCTAACTAAGCCCTAACCTAACTTTATCTAATCTAACCAAACCTTATCTAATCTAACCTTTTTTATTTTAATTTACCTAATCTAATTTAATCTAATCGAATCTAACTTTAACCTAACCTTATCTAATGAAATTAAATCTAACCTAACATAACTTAATTCTAACCTAACCCCAGCCCCAAACTATTCTAACCTAAACTAACCTAACCTAACCTAACC